>NC_091477.1:50535041-50835041 GCF_036971445.1 Narcine bancroftii
CAGACTTCCGCTATCACATCTCAGCTAATTGATCCTTGCACCGCATTTAAATTAAATTGAATATTTCTTTATATAGTATATTTTAACACAACGGGATGTTGCTCCAAAGTGATGGACACTAATTAATACACAAAGAATAAAATCAACCAATTAATACACAAAGCACAAAATCAACCAACACAAAAGACTAGATACTGGACAAGAGAGTCATTTCGCAGAATAGTAATGGTTGGAGAAGGCTACCTAAATGCACTGGCACAGCTGACTCAGCCCCCTTATCCCACGAGCCCAAACTATCTGGGTGGGTGTTGCAGCTCCCTAGACAACCATGACAAAAGCAAGGCCAAGACTTTTATCTGAGGTCAGGGGAATCAGTACAAATTCGAAGCTGATCATCATTTCTTAAACTGCAGGAGTTACAAGGAGCAGCAGTAAAAATAAATGAGATACTCTCTCTTTTCTCTTTGGCTTGGCTTCGCGGACGAAGATTTATGGAGGGGGTAAAAAGTCCACGTCAGCTGCAGGCTCGTTTGTGGCTGACAAGTCCGATGCGGGACAGGCAGACACGATTGCAGCGGTTGCAAGGGAAAATTGGTTGGTTGGGTTGGGTGTTGGGTTTTTCCCTCCTTTGCCTTTTGTCAGTGAGGTGGGCTCTGCGGTCTTCTTCAAAGGAGGTTGCAGCCGCCAAACTGTGAGGCGCCAAGATGCACGGTTTGAGGCGTTATCAGCCCACTGGCGGTGGTCAATGTGGCAGGCACCAAGAGATTTCTTTAGGCAGTCCTTGTACCTTTTCTTTGGTGCACCTCTGTCACGGTGGCCAGTGGGAGAGCTCGCCATATAACACGATCTTGGGAAGGCGATGGTCCTCCATTCTGGAGACGTGACCCATCAAGCGCAGCTGGATCTTCAGCAGCGTGGACTCGATGCTGTCGACCTCTGCCATCTCGAGTACTTTCGACGTTAGGGATGTAAGCGCTCCAGTGGATGTTGAGGATGGAGCGGAGACAACGCTGGTGGAAGCGAGTTCTAGGAGCCGTAGGTGGTGCCGGTAGAGGACCCATGATTCGGAGCCGAACAGGAGTGTGGGTATGACAACGGCTCTGTATAACGCTTATCTTTGTGAGGTTTTTCAGTTGGTTGTTTTTCAGACTCCTTTTGTGTAGTCTTCCAAGGCGCTATTTGCCTTGGCGAGTCTGTTGTCTATCTCATTGTCGATCCTTGCATCTGATGAAATGGTGCAGCCGAGATAGGTAAACTGGTTGACCGTTTTGAGTTTTTGTGGTGCCCGATGGAGATGTGGGGGGGCTGGTAGTCATGGTGGGGAGCTGGCTGATGGAGGACCTCAGTTTTCTTCAGGCTGACTTCCAGGCCAAACATTTTGGCAGTTTCCGCAAAGCAGGACGTCAAGCGCTGAAGAGCTGGCTCTGAATGGGCAACTAAAGCAGGCATCGTCTGCAAAGAGTAGTTCACGGACAAGTTTCTCTTGTGTCTTGGTGTGAGCTTGCAGGCGCCTCAGATTGAAGAGACTGCCATCCGTGCGGTACCGGATGTAAACAGCGTCTTCATTGTTGGGGTCTTTCATGGCTTGGTTCAGCATCATGCTGAAGAAGATTGAAAAGAGGGTTGGTGCGAGAACACAGCCTTGCTTCACGCCATTGTTAATGGAGAAGGGTTCAGAGAGCTCATTGCTGTATCTGACCCGACCTTGTTGGTTTTCGTGCAGTTGGATAATCATGTTGAAGAACTTTGGGGGACATCCGATGAGATACACTTATTGTGTAAAACACAAGACACTTTAGACTAAACACAATTTATACTTTAGACTCAAAAAATTACATAAATTACAAGCTAAACAAAATTTATTATACATTAAACACTCAATAGCAATTATATAATTAAAAAAATAACTGGGCCACCAATACTTCAATTAGAAACCAACACTAGCACCATAGGGTTGAAAGACCACAGTAACCTTCGGTAGCTCGAGTAAGGTGTCTCTCCGTTCACGTTCTGTGGTGCCTGTATTATAGTATAGGCATGACTGTGCCCCACAGGCACACACATTGCCACCAACCCCCACAACGCAGCCCCTCGGGAGCACCCCACCAGCAAGAAGTCCTGGCCCAGCAAACAGTCCACAGTCCAGCTCACGAGGCATCCCCTTGAGCCCAGCTGCCAACTTCGCCCAGTGAAAAGCCCATTCGGTCGCCCCAGCTCCGGCCTCCACATCGGTCGCTTAGGTCGCGCTGCTGTCCGGCAAGCCTCCGTGCCGACATTCCAGGCGTCCACCTCAGCATTCAGGTTCTCCATAATGGAGGATATTCAGACGGAGCCAGAGTCACTGCCAGCTAATTTTTCAGGCCGCAGTAGATTCCTCCCTTGTGCTCGTTCACCCGTTCCAGTGCCTCAATCATTGTGCATGGCTACGTACGTAAGGTAACATGCACCGGAGTGCAGAGAGCTGCATCGAGCTGCAGTCACGTCGCCACCACTTTGATTTGCCATTTCACTTCAACTTGCACTGCTTTAGTGCCCCCATAATTGGCTTTATTTAAATTTAAATTGATGGGTTTGGAGCCAACAATTCTCTCAAACTAAATGTGAAACGAGTCATGATGGCAATGATTTACAATGAGGTAAAGTTATATGAACCTACATTTTGAACAGTCTTCTGTCACCAGGACATGCTGTTCTCTCTGAAAACAATATGAACTCCTATGTTTGCCCATCTGATATTTTCAGTCCATAATATAATTTGAAATGTACCATGATTATCACATTTCTGACAATCCTTCATTATTTTTCCATTTGTACCTTATGTTTAGGAAATCTGCACATCACTCCTGCAAGTGACTTCCTGCTTTCGTTATTTCGTATCTCTACTCAAGCCCCTTCTATTTCCTTGCTTTCTCAATTTGGGAGCTCCCTCTCTATTGTGCTCAGACAATCATTAATTAGCAGAACCATCTTCACTCAGCTTTGTGTTCTTTTCAAACTGCAGCACCCAGCTACTCCTCCGAGGACCCGGGTGAGATTACCAGGTATTCGGTACCTCCTGCTCCTTTCAAAGGGCAGCCTAACCTACATGCCTAATCGATTACCCAGTGATTTAAGGGGGGAGCCCGCCAATGCGACGACAGGTCGAGTGAGGCGACCTGCACTCATCGGAAGTACCGGGGGAAGTTAAGGCACACAGTTTTAATGGTAAACAAGAGGGATGTCTGGATGCTTGCCATGCAACTATACGGTACAATAACAAAGCAGGCAAGCAGTGGAAGAACAGCAGCGTATATACTCTAGGCAAATGAAGGAATGGATGGAGGAGGAGGAGGAGGAGGAGGAGGAGAGGCAGTTGCAGATGTAGGCAGCTTGGCTTATGTGCATGATTGAAACCAGAGTAAGGAGGAAGATGTAGAGCACTGTAGGGGAGCATGGAGTCTAAATTTGATGATGTGGAATGGTGGGCACATTTAAAAATGTCTAAGAGCACCTTCACCTGACCTCCTTGAGTCAGAATTGAGGGGTCAGGTGACAAACTTCAGAAAGTCTCTGGAACCTCATGTCTGACTTGCCATCGCCTTGTGGTGGTACGCCACTCCATGGAAGTCTTGCACCATCAGCGTTCTTATCCATTGTATGGATGGTAGTGACGCAGGTGTCTTGTGCCTTCAGGTCAACCCTTATGAAATGTTTCATTCAGCTACCAAATGGGATACGCCTGCAGGAGACTATAAATGGGTTTTTAAGATATCGACAGCACACATATTCCCATAATTGTCTCACAGGAGCCTACTACAACAGTAAGGGGTGATACTCCATTATTCTTCAAGCTGTCGTGGAAGAGGAGTGCCAGGAAGGGAATCGCTCACTTTGTTAAAATTGTCTGCCTGCGGGAATGAATGTCCACAGTATGCCAATCCCTGAATTGAGCTGTTTCCTTTCAGCTTCACAGATGAGTTTGTGGGTTGGCCTGGCTGCACTCATGATGCTCAGGTTTTAGCCAATTTGTCCATTTACATAAAGGCTGAGGATGCAGGCTGCTATCTGTAACCACAGGAAGTAATTAAACCACACTACACAGGACATATGCATGGCTAAAACATACAAATTGTGCCACACTGAGACATTTGCCCAGATTGGTCTCAAGCGTGTGCATGTACTGACCCATGGGAGAGCTTATATGAGATACTCACACTTGTTATGGAGTGGTTACAGGTATCCATGTGCGCTGACAATGTGGAAATCCCAGCACGACTGGTTGAGGACCCTCCTACCCCCTCAGGAATTGGGTTATGAAGGGATTAATGCACCACCACATTCTCACTCAGCAGAAGCGGAAACGCAACAATCGTCTGAGCGTGGCAAGGATAGTGACGGAGAAGCCTTTGGATGGGTCAAGGCCATTGGAGGCACTTGGACATTAATATGGCTTTCGTTTCTGATCTTGTCATTGCCTGTTGTACTCTGCATAATATATGTGAGATTAAAAAGGATCACTACCTGCCTGAGTGGAACATTACTATGTAGCAGGCCCTCCCTCAGTCAAAGAGAAATCATATGTATGGCTCCACAGCGCATGCTGACCATGCCATCCGTGATGTGATTGTGTCCACTATGTAAACATCAGGCATGCAATGCGATATAGACTTCTACAGGATTTCAAAGTTCAACTTTACTGAGAAACACAACAGGCTAGGTAGTTCAATGTCAAACTTTGAGAAGATGGAACACAGGACAATAAAAAAAAATGTGCAAACACATTGTGGAATGCTAAATATCAACCAATGTAAAGGTAAAATTATAGAGTGGCTTATCAGTTTCTATTTTACGGAGGTTTTACATGTCTGCCAAGCATATTCCAAACATCTCCTGCAAACATACGCTAATCCACTGCTATACATTCTTGTAGTATGCTGCATTGTAGGGGAATCTGAAACTCTGACATGATTCTCATGTAACGAACACATAAACATTAACCGTGCAATGATGTGTTATACTTACCCTCAGTAAAAAATGATACACAGTGCAATTAAATTGGAATCTCTCGTTTACTACTCATTAAGGTACTGTATAAAGGATGAAATGGGGAGTGGGGGGGGGGAAGAGATTGAAATTCTCAATCTCAGATTGGTTGCCCACCACAGCCGCGGGATGGTATGCGTGCATGGGGTTGGCAGGCAAGCAGGGTGGAGGGATTGTTGTTGGCTGCATTGGGTTGACTGTTGAGGTGGAGCGTTGTTGGGAGGGTGATGTGGGGGGGGGGGAAGGGGAAAGGGCATGAGAGTGCAAGATACATTGGGGTGGGTGGGTGAGACTGATGGTATTCCTGCTGAACTGCTTCATATCACATCTCCCCCGCATGATGGAGGTCTGCTCCCGAATCGCACCCTAAAGGATGTAGGATCCCAGCAATGCCGTCCATGCTGGCCTCACCGCACCCTGCTGATCGCCGTGCAGGCGCCAATACTGCTTCAGCCTTCTTGCGTGCTCCACGTGACCACACTCCTGCTCCTCCCCCTATCTTCTTCACGAAGCACTACATCACCAAAGTCAGGTCAGGTGGGTCTCCTTCCCCCTGCTCTCCAAGCCTGCAGGGCAATGAAACACGAGGCTACAGAAAACGTGAAGGAAACTTGGAATAAAAGCTGCTCCTGCACGCACGTAGCAGTCTTACTGTCCTTCTGTTGGGCCTCTGCCATAGGGATGCTGGGCATGTCTGCAACAACACATGCTCTGAGCTTCTCATGCTAGTAGCTTCAGCTGCATTGGCGTGCGCCCAGCTGTTGGGGTCCTCCTCTAAGATGGCCTGTATCTCACCTCTACAAGCTTCATCTATTGGTTCGCAGGAGACCAGAGTCGTGCTGGGGGTGGATTTATCCATGGGGCCTTCCTGCCAGGTGCCCGGCTCACTGGCACGTGGGCTGTCAATGGTCTCAGGCTATCAGGGACAGAAGGATTTCTGATGGGCTAACACACCAACTCTGATATGTCTGTTGATTATAGGGCCAGTCCAAGCGACCTTTGCCACTCTGACTATTGTGGTCATTCACCTGCATAAACCTCTTGCACAGGGTTTTTTTAAGTTTGTTTATGACCTGCGTTTCAGTCTTATCATACCCTGCCTCCTTCAGCTTGACTACTGTGGAGGTCATACATCTGAACATTTTTCACCATACGCAACAAATGCTGATTGACATCTGGATCACCACTTATAGAGAGCACCTCTGCATCTATCCAGTGGCCAGCCATTATCCAAAATGCTCAAATGCTGAATGAAGGTTTTTGCTTTAAATATCAGAACAGATTCTGCCTGATGATCAGAAATCCAAGCTGCTGATTAAGTGTACCTTTTTTGTACAAATCCAAACAAATATCCAAATGAGTGAGGTCTACAAGATGATCTGTCATCAGAACTCTGGAGGTACAGATTGAATAAAAGCTGAATAAATGTCCTTTTTTCAAAATAAGCACACAGTGCAGACTTTGTCAAAAAGAATGTTGCACATGATCTGAGGTAGATATCGAGCAACTAAAACAGAGCTAAAAACACATTGCGAACACATTTTAAGAACTCAGTTCACTAACCTGCACTGCACACTTCGGTCTCTGCAATCGAACTTCCCGTCAACGTGCTGCCTCAGTGATGCACACACGCCAGGGCTGATGTCACCTGATTAACCGGATGAGCCACTTGCCCTTTCAAATTGACGGAGGAGTACGCCCCGTTAACTTTTACCAGGTTCCTTGACCACCTCTGGGTCTGGGACCCGAGTGGATTTTGACCGAGCTTAACTGTTTGGACCTTTAAAATAGCCTTATCCAAGGGTCTTTAACCGTGAATTGCCCAGTTAACCCCATTTTACAAAGCAATTTGAAAGGGCAATTTGATGTCACTCTGCAGACACATTCATACAAAGCGATCAGATCATCATTATTTCTGATTGTGCTTTGTTTCAGTTTTGTTTCAATTGCATTGGGCCTTCAGATAAGGCAATGTTTCATCTTATCCTTTCTAATCTTCTCAGTGGATTTAATCTTATTTTGTTGTCTCTATCCTCTCCTGTCACAATTTATTTATCAATTTCCAAACAAATACACGTCTCCAGGGATTTTCCTGTTCATCACATCTTTGATCCCTTGGCCCGACATTTATTTTAAAATTGTCTCCCCTGATTACGTGTCTGACCCAAGCATTTTTCAGCTGTAATCACAGAGGGGTAGACTTTCAGAGAGAAACTTCAAAGAAATAGACCCCTCAGTCTACTAACTCTGCACCGACCATCCATTTACACCAAAAATCACAAAAATACTGGAGGAACTAGCAGGTTTCACAGTGTCCATTTAAAGTACACACACACACACACACACACACACACACACACACACACGCACACACACACACGCACACACACACACACACACACGGATCTTTTCCAAAAATACACTTTATTCACCATAAAATTTTTGCAAAACAAGAAAACCAAGACTTCTTACATTCGTAGTGTTAGTCATATCATTACATTCTCATGAATGTACATTTTATATTGTTCTCTCAATACCCCGTTACATTCACCATGGCACCTTGTAATTTCTACACATTTTCATTAGACATACCTTGTCTGGAAAACCATAAAATAACAAACCAGGAAAGAGCTATTCTTTTTATGCTCATAATGTCAGTCATCTTTATACATTTGCATCAATATATATTGTTACATGTGTTATCTCCATTCTCATTCCTCCGCTCTTTATTGGTTGAGGGGCTTCCCCTCAATCTCAGCCCCTTAGTACCCGGTAATGGGAGAACTCTAGACTTGAAGGTAAAGACAATGCTATGGGTCTAAGCACTTCTTGAAGTAATGAACAACAAGCAAACGGGCACCTGAATAATAAGGAGGGAAGAAAGGACAGAGGGAGGAGCACAGGCCAACAGGAAAAAGGTGATAATTGGACATGTATAGGAGTTAACGGTGAGAACTCATCAGGAGAGAGGGTGAATGGAGAGCTAGAGGAAAGGAGACAGGTGGTTAGGAAAAGAGAGAGAGAACAAGAAATAGGGATAAGGAAGTGGAGAGCTGATGAGGACAATGTAAATTGGAGAAGTTGATGTTAATGCCATCTGGTTGGAGGACACCCGGATGGAATATGACATGTTGTTCCACTGGACTGGGAATTCCTACAGTGCATGAGACCATGGACAGACACATCAACATGGGAATGGGGTGGGGAATTGAAATGGATGGCCATTGGGAGATACCTGCTATCACAGCAGAGAGAACCAAGCTACTGAATCTCCCAGTCCTTGCCAAGTCCCTCCAACATAGAGGAGAACACAATGGGAGCATTAAACACAGTAGCCAACCCCTGCAGATTCACAAGTGAAGCGCCTCTCCACCAAAAGGTCCATCTGGGGCCCCGAAAGGTGGTGAGGGAGGAGGTGCATCGGGAGTGCCTCACTTGCACCTGCATCTGAAAACAAAATCTAAGAGCCTCATGGTCATGAGCATATCCCTTAAACTAGATTTAACTAATAATTCCATTTAAGATAAATGTAGAAAAAGAGACAACTCACAGAATTGTTTTCCAGCATTTATTTGCTCCCTCTAGCAAACAGGCAGTGTCTTTTCATTCTTTTCCTCAAACTACACACACATACTTTATTTTAACATTTCAATATATACTCAATCCAATGTACACAATATTAGCCAAGAGCTGTTAAAATTTGCCATAAAAAATTTCACATTTTAAAGTCTTCTCAAACCATGAATAACTATATATACAAAAGTAACACCAGGTGGGCGAGTTTAAAAACTGCATAGAAAAGCTAACTTGCCTTTGATTTTTCATCCTTTCTGTACCCTCCTCAGCATTCAAAATAACCATGTTTACACTATGAAATCTCAGCAATGCTATGCGGGTTACATGGTAATGGCACCAAAACAGAAGTTAGATAAAAAACATCCATAAAACTTACATTAATGGTCAGAGAATTACAAGACCAACTGTAAAATATAATAATATTGGCAATGAACAATATACATTAAGACTGATAAAATAAACAATTTATTTTCTAAAGAAAACAATAAAATCATGCAGCAGTAATTTTTTCCTCACACTTAGCTCCAGAAATGTAACTGGGAGTGTGAGAAACAGAAAGGGAGGGGCTTAGGAGGTGCAGAAGAGGTGTGCACCACAAAAATCTTTCCCACTGGAAACATTATTAAAATAGCAGTAAATACAAATAACTCATTGAGATAAAATTCACAAATATAGAATGGAGAATAAAAAAAATTATTAAAACACATTTTTAACTCTATTACACAACTCACCCTTCTGCATCAAAGCCCAAACAGTAAAAACTGTATGCTGAAACAACAACGTGACTTATGATCATCCTTCACGACCTAGTTGAATTTAGTTAATTGATATCTGATGATTGCAGGCTTCCAAATTGCAATTACAGTGGAGCCTCACCCTGGATTATTTGTTTAATTAAACTTTTTATTTATTTTTAATTTAATTTAAAAAAAAATGTATTATTTAAAAAAATCTATAATTGCAATACCATTGGCTCTCCAATCAGCTCTCGATTACCTCGAAAATAGCAATTCATACATATGTTTGCTCTTCATTGATTACAGCTTGGCCTACAATACCATCATTCCCTCAGTGCTGGTCAAGAAGCTACAGACTCTAAGCCTCTGTACCCCCCATCTGCAACTGGATCCTCGACTTTCTCATTGGAAGACCAGAGTCAGTAGAAATTGGAAACAACATATCCTCCTCACTGATCATCAACACAGGCGCACCACAAGAGTGCATGCCTTGCCCTCTGCTCTACTTATTATACATCCATGACTGTGTGGCCCAGCACAATTCCAATACTATCTCCAAGTCTGCCGATGACACCACAGTTGTCAGGAGAATCATAAATGGCAATGAGGAAATGTACAGGAGGGAGGTAGATCAGCATTTTGAATGGTGTAATCATAACCTCGTGCTCAATGTCAGCAAAGCCAAGGAGATCATTATGGACTTCAGAAGCAAGTCAGTGGAACATAACCCAGTTCTCATCGAGGGCTCAGTAGTGGAGAGGATCAAGAGCTTCAAATTCCTGGGTGTCATCATCTCCAAGGATATGTCCTAGAGCCTCCACGTTGACGCAATCACAAAGAAGTCTCGCTAGCAGCTATATTTTGTGAAGTGTTTGAGGAGATTCGGTATGTCACTGAAGACTCTCGAAAACCTCTACAGGTCTACCGTGGAGAGCATTCTGGCTGGTTGCATCTCTACCTGTTATGGAGGCGCCAACTCTCAGGACAAGAATAAATTCCTGAGGGTTGTTAACTCGGCCTGCGACATCATAGGCACCAGACTTCACTCCATCGAGGACATCTACAAAAGGCGATGTCTTAAAGACCCCTACCACCCAGGCCATGTCCTCTTCACTCTGTTTCCATTGCGAAAAAGGTACAGGAGCTTGAAGACGACCACTCAACGGCACAAAGACAGTTTCTTCCTGCTGCCATCAGATTCCTGAATCATCAATGAACCACAGACACTGCCTTACTTTTCGTGCACTATTATTTTATATAGTAATGTTGTAAGATGGTTATATGAACGTTTACACTATAATATTGCTGCAAAACATCGAATTTCATATCTTGTTCATGACAATAAATTCTGATTAATTAAAAATAAAAAATATAAGTTAAAAGATATAATTACAAGGATGTAAATTCAGAAATGTTCTCATGACATTGCAGGCTATAAGCCCATTGAATCTGGTGGTCTCACACAGCATTTCTACTTTCACTGTAAACTATGCCCATCGAATCAACTCTCAGAGGTGTTACCACCTGTCTTTCCACCACTGACTATTTAACCAACTTATCTGCATACCTTTGTGGGGGGGGGGGCGGTTTGGGGGTGAATTTGAGCACTTGAGGGAACCATGCAGTCAGGGGAAAAATGTTTAAACTCCACACAGAGAGTACTGACGGTCTTTTGTTTTTGCAAGTAGAAGACAGCTTTAATAAACTAATATGTACACTAAGAAGTCTTGTCTCTCCTTGTCTCTCACCAAGACAAACCTGGAAGGCTAGACTGTAGCTCTGGACTGCTTTATATATAAGGTCACCGAGATTGACCCCTGGTGACCTAGTGGTGTAATTACATAGCATCACATTCACTCCCTCTTAAAAAATTATTCCCCCCCCTCCCCCGTCCTCTTTCCCTTGTTTGTAAGTTCGTAAGTCCAAAATTTTTTGTGGCTTCCGTTGCCTTCTGAACCTCCTCGGTATGAGTGGGGATCCTCTTGTATGGGATTAGGTCCTGCCATCAAGTCTAGGGTGGTGATATTTTGTGGGGAGGGGGTACCCAGGGTCCTGATTTCCGGGGTGGCTGGTATAGTCCTCTGGGGTACTCAAAAGGGAAAATCCCACTATCTGGAAAACGATCCTCTTGACTTTAAAAGCAAAAGACCTGTCTGTTACTAGATGGCAAGAAGTGTTGCCAGAAGCTCTACACTCTATACATTCTTTGTTGTGTACTGCCACTAACATGACCCCACATGACCGTATCTTTTCTTTCACAAGGAAAGCCACGATGGGCACAGTTCTGCCTAAATGGATGATGACACTGGGAGTACTGAAGGTCTTTGTAAATGCGAGTTACTGGAGCTGTGAGATTATTATTCGCCTGGCTTTGCCATATGTCACCAGAAATGCAAACTAGATTAATCTAGTTCCTTCAAATAAAATGTATAAACTCACCCCTTACTTAAAGAATAAAAACTGCAAAAAACCATGTACAAGACTTTAAGAGGCACACTGGCTGGTATTTGTTTTTAAAATCAATGTCATTAAAACATATCCTTTAATGTAAAAATATTATTTTCTCTTTCCAGAGATATTAGCTGATCTTTAGTGATTTTCAGCATTCTCTTTATTCCAGAGTTCAAGAACCTGCTGCGTTCTGCGTCTTGCAGTTGCCACGTATTTTTTTCTGATCTGCTCTTGTTCCACTCCCTCTATTTAAACATCCCCCTGACAGATCAGCTGTGATTAACAAACCATCACCAAGCTCCATCGCTGAGCACCAACACCATCTGCGCATTCACTTCCTCTGGTTCTCCTTACTGTCGCAGATATCCACTTGGCTCCTTCCACCCTTCCCCTTCCTTTGCAGCTCATGCATCTTTATTTTCCAACATTTCCCAGAAAAGTTAACTCAACTTCTGCTTTCAAGGATGCTGCCGAACATTTCCAAGAGTTCCATTTTTATTTTATATTTACAATACATGCAGCTCTTTGCTTTTCAATAATTCTTTCAGGTCATTATTTCATTGTTGTATTAAGGAGCCTTGTGGTCATTTGTGAAGCCCCTAAAGGCTGTGAAAGATCCTATAAAAGTGTGCATTTCTCTTCTTTGTAAGAGCCCATGGAATCATATAGAACAGAAACAAACCTTAGCCATGATGATGATTAAATACCAATCTCAGAATCAGAATCAGAATCAGGATTTATTGTCATGAACAAGTCATGACGTTTGATGTTTTGCAGCGGCTTCATAGTGAAAACGTTTGCATTATTACCATCTTACAACATTATTATAAATACAAATAATAGGGCATGAAAAGTAAGGCAGTTTCTGTGGTTCATTGATGATTCAGGAATCTATGGCAGTGGGGAAGAAGCTGTCCATGTGCCGCTGAGTGCTCACCTTTAAGCTCCTATAACTGGTCCCTGATGGTAGCAGAGTGAAGCAGACATGGCCTGGGTGATGGGGGTCTTTGAGGATAGAGGCTGCTATTTTAAGACAGCGCCTTGTGTAGATGTCCTCGACGAGTGAAGTCTGGTGCCTGTGATGCTGCAGGCCGAGTTAACAACCCTCTGGAGTTTATTCTTGTCCTGAGTGTCCTAGATTAATTCCAACATTTATTTCATTTACCAGCACATAGTCACAACATTCTAAGCCATGGTCATTCAAGTACTTTTCTAGAGTCTACAGTCTGCCTCAGACTGACCAAAAGTAGAGATGAGGAAGAAGAAGCAAAAGTAAAATAGATTAATTGAAGGGAGGGATGTTTAAGTTAATGCTAACTACATAAGGACATTGGAGACAGATGATGAAAAAAATATATTTGGGTGAACATTTGAGGCATTATATCCCACCAGACTGTAAGTGGAAAGAGGAAAGTGTGACAGCTCTATTTTTGCCAGTGTGAACATGATGAGCTGAATAGCCTCATTTGATGCTGTACATCTTTTCATCATTCTCTGTTTATATAACTGCATAGCCTCTAAAAGCCTGGAAGCTGGTCTTTAATCTGTGCTGGGTTACATAAAGCCAGATGAGGAATAGCTCTGGGATAATAATTGGTTTCTGTATTTCTGAGGCAAGGAGCAGAAAGCATATCCTCCTGATAACTAAGAGTGGTTATGTTAAATCTGGAAAAACCTGGAATCTAATGTTGCCCCTGCTGTGGACAAAACCAGCCAAGGCTGACTTTATCCTTGACATTGGAGCAGAAAATCATAGGAACCTGCACCCTATAATGAGGCCATTTGGTCACTTTGAATGGCTCATTAGCCCCACATCCTGCCATATAATTCCTCATTGTCAAGTTGCTGCCCAATGAGATTTTAACATTATGTACTGATTCACCTTGCCAAGTCTAGGTTTTCGGAACCCTATAACTCTCAATGTACAGTATATTAAAATAAAATCCCTTCTTCTCTGTAGATGTTTTGACAAAGGTGTAACATCCCTGTTTTTTTGCCTCTCCCCTCCACCAAATTCCTTCTAATTTATCAAAACCTTTCATAATCTCGCCATAGTCTCAGAGCCACTTCTGAATGCACCTCTGAAAATCTCATGGGAGATCTATCTCTGCCCCAGGAAGAAATGGAAACAGCCTCCTTAAATAAACTTATGACACAGTGAGATAGATATTTGTATAGTAAGGGGATTTAGGGTTGTGGGCGAAAGGCATCAGTGGCGTCACTAGGATTTTTGCCACCCAGTGTGGTAACAGATGGCGGGGGCACTGACCAGGGGGTGGGGGGATGACGACAGTCCTTGTAGTGTGTGCAGATGAAACCACGTGATTCATTTTGGTGTCGCCCCTCTGATGGTGTCATCCAGTCCACAATCCCCGCATCCCCCTTGTGATGCCAGTGAAAGGCAGGTTCGTTGAGCTGAGTCCACGGCCAGATTAGCCATTATCTTATTGAATGGCAGAGCAGGCCAGATAGCTGACTCCTCCTTCTGTTTCTTATGCTCTTATGTAAAGGAGCTATGTAACTACCATGTTATTATTTTACTCACTGACTTATGATAAGTAACTACACATCAATAACCATTAACCATTTTGAATGTAAATTATTGTCAATTAATACAAACATATCAAGCTCACATAATCACTCTGTCTAATAGTAAATAATATAAACTAATAAAAACCTTAGATTTAAAAAGTATTACTGAAGTGCTTGATGTTGAAAGAAAGTGCATAACACTTAATAATAAACTTATTCCAAATTTCTTTCCCAAATCTTTTATCTTTGCCTGTAACATATTGTCCTGGATTTGACCTAATAAAAAAATGTCTTGATATCCTGTGCTTCAACTCCACTCAAAGTGCTAAAACCATTCATAAAAGCATTATTAAGCTTATTGTATGAGTCAAGGTTCTGTCATGTCATCTCCAATGCTCTCCCTTCCTTACAGCTCCACACTTGAAACTCTTTTTTTGCCCAACTGACAGGTCATCAACCTGTAGCGTCCATGCTTCTTCTCTCTGCATAGATTCTACTTGATCTGCTGGGCATTTCTAGAATTCTCTGTTCTTATTCCTGGATCCTATAATCTCTCCTCATAAGCTTATCCAGAACCGTAGGGGCCACATCCTGATGAGTCACTCTAAGGAAAATATATCCTTAGAAAGCACAATGCCCCCAACTATGCATGATATTGTCATTGTAATCTAATCAAAGCTATGCATTTATTTGTTTTTTTAGCCCTCCAGCAGTGTTGGCTAACATACTATTTCTTACATTATATTTGTACCTCTGTCCTGTTGTCTTAAGAACACTACACAGTTTCCGCAATCTCTAAATATCCACAGTTTCACCTATTGAAAAATACCAATGTATATTTTGGTCTGAAAAGATGAGTAAGGCTTGGTTGTTTTGAAGTCTATCTGCAATGATATGACTACTTATCAATGTGTCCTTGCAATTTTCTGTTCCCATTGACACCATGTCCAATAAGACAGCAATTACTCAAAAAATATACTCTTTTTCAGTCAAGGTAAATAATGCCCTGCTACTTTGAGTGACATGAAGGCCACACTCAGCTTGCAAAGGTTAGTCATGGACTGAGATCAGCTTGTGGAGAAGGACTTTTGAAACACTTCAGAGTTTTTCCTGGATATTTCATTTTAAGAGAAAGGAATCTCTTGTTGTATGGAACACCTTACAGATGTCACCAGGCAAAGGATACTGCTTGGTCTAGAGGAATGTTGATGGGTTTCACCAGTGGGCCCTTTGAGATGATGAACTGGGAATTGAGTTCTGAACATTTACCATCTTCTTCACTCCAAATCTTTACTCACAATTCCTTAAAATAATATCCTCTGTGCTTTTGAAATGAGAGGAAATTAAATCCTACTCCTCACTCTCTCCAGCCCTCATAGTTTTATAAATCAAAATTAATTTTCACAAACTAACTCTATTCAATAGGAAACAATTTTTTCAGTAGCCAAAATCATCCTATTTCAAATTTATCTTTGAAAATTATTAAATATTGAAAGATTGCTGCATGCTCTTGTAATGTGTTCTGGCTGGCTACATCACAGTGTGGGGCGGTTGCAGCAGAGAAATGGATCGGAGGTCAATCCACAGGACCATAAGAGGGGCAGAGAGGATCACTGGAGCTTCCCTTGCCCCATCGACATTATTTACTGGGCTCATTGTCTGAAGAGTGTGGACAAAATAATTGAGGACCCCTTCCACCCTGCACACAGCAACCTTCAGCTAGTCCCATCAAGGAAGAGATACAGCATCGCCAGGCTGAAGAATAGATTCTTCCCAATGGCAAAGGAACTGCTCACACTAACTATATGACACTGTCATATGTTCAAAACAATATTATTTATTTGTAGAGATGAAATGCTTGTATTGTTTGTCTGTATTTGTGTTTATGTCTTGTTGTGTGTCTGCATGTTTTGCACTGAGGATTGGAGAACACTGTTTCGTTAGGTTGTACTTGCACAATCAGATGACAATAAACTTGACAGAGGGATTTGGAGTGCTTGTGGATAAATCTCAAAAGGTTGCTTTGCAGATGCAACAGGTAATCAAGAGGGCCAATTCAAATTTTGCTCTCATTGCTGAAGGGACTGAAGAACGAGGAGGCTCTGCTGCAACTGTACAAAGTATTGGTGAGGCTCCACCTTGAGGAGTGTGTGCAGTTTTGCTTTCCTTACTTGAGAAAGGAATATCCTGGTTTTGGAGGTGGTGCAGAGGAGGTTCACCTGGTTGGATCATCTGGAATTGAGAAGAACGAGGGGATCTCATAGAAACATATAAAGTTATGAAAGGGATTGGTAAAATAGAGGGCTGAAATGTTATATCCACTAGTAGGTGAGACTAGAACTAGGAGACCATGGCCTCAAGATTTTGGGAGTAGATTTAGGGCAGAGAAGAGAAGAAACTCACAGCATATCTGTGGTGTTCTCAGCCCAAGGAAAGCTGTAGAGGTTGCCCTTTCAATATATTCAATGCAGAGTTAAATTGATTTCACACAGTAGAGGAATTAAGGATTAAGGAGAAAAGGAGTTGAGTCCATGGCTAGATCAGCCATGATCTAATTGAATAGCCCACTAGCATGGGCCAGATATCCAGCTCCTCCCACTATTTTTTGCATTCTCATGATTTACTTTTTAAAACAATTTTTAAAAAAATTATTTACACGGTGGTAGAAGCCCATTCCAGCCATTTAAACCCGTGCTGGCCAATTTCACCCAAATTAAACTACAACCCCATACTTTCTGGAGGGTGGGAGTAAACCAGAAGACTTGGGGAAACCCTACACAGATACGGGGAGAATATACAAACTCCTTACAGACAATGCTGGGTTGGAAATCTGGGTCGCTGGTGCTGTAATAGTGTGGCGCTCTCTGCCATGCTAACTGTGCGGCCTTGATGTACCCTTGTGCTTTCTGTTTTGGTCTTGCAACCTTTCCTTACTTGTGCTGACCAGAACTATCCACATGATTCAATAGATTTTGCAGCTCTAACATAAACTCCCTTTTTCTTTATTCCATGCCTTGGCTAATCAACCAAAATATTCATTTACCTTCTTTTCCTTTTTATCCAACAGCTCTGCACTCTCCAAGGAACTGTCAACAGGCCCATCTGTTCCTTCACACTTCAGAACACTACACCCTCTCAAGTATTGTGCTCGTCTTGCCTTGTTTACCCTCCCCGAATGCATTTACCCGATTCTCCTGATAACACCCCATTTGCCAGTTTTCTACCCCGCTGCCTCCTCTTTGCCAATTTCCTGCAGCCTGCCACCTACTTCCTTATTTCGAACCATAGTGGGCAGTTTTAGAACATAGGATGTTGCCACACTGTACAGGTCCTGCAGCCCACAAAGTTGTGCTGACTTATGTATACCTTCTCCACAACAATCTAATTTTTCCCTACCTTCTTGTATTTTACTTACGTCCACGTGCCATTCAAAGAGCCTCCAATGAGCATTCCAGGCACAAAAAAAAACCTTTCTCTGACATTTCCCCTCAATATTTCTCCACTCACCTTAAACAGATATGCTTTGGTATTTGCTATTGTTATCCTGGGAAAAAAGTGCTGGCTGTCCACCCTATCTAAGCTCCTCATAATTATTTTCCCTCTATTAAGTCACCTCTCATCCTTTGTCGCTCTAAAGAGAAAAGCCCTAACTTCATAAGACATGCTCTCCAATCCAGGCAACATCCTGGTAATTCTCCTCTGCACTCCCTTTGCAGCATCTACATCCCTCTGTAAAGAGGCGATGAGAACTGTTTGGTTTCAAAAGGTTTTAAAACACCTACTGTCTACTTAATCATGTTCTCTACGTTAAAGAATGAATCACAGAGCGAGGTGAATGAAAAGCCATCACTTTGTGCTCTGAGAAGCCGTGTGCCAAGGCCAGCAATCATCCTGTGGCCAAATCATTTACCTGACATTCCATTTGTTTTCAAATTTGTGGAAATAATTTGTCAATTTTCTGAGAATTTTATGGAATTTTATTTTTCCAAATAGTTTGTCGTATGGATGTTGAAGTTGTTCACATTACATCACTGAAAAGATACAGAGACTTTGGAGAGGGTGCAAGATGTTTACCAGAATGAGAGGGATGAGCTGTATGGAGAGATTGGACAAATTTGGTTTGTTTCCTCTGGAGCATCAGAGGTTGTGGGGTGACCTTACAGAAATATATAAGACTATGATATGCAAGGATAGGTCAGATAGGTAGAAATTGGGTGGCACAATTAGCGTGGCGGTTTGCACATCGCCTTTACAGTGCCAGCAGTCGGAACCGAGGTTTGAATCCCACGCTGTCTGTAAGGAGTTTATGCATTCTCCCTGTGTCTTGTGTGGGTTTTCTCCTGGGCTCTCCGGTTACCTCCCACCGTTCAAAACCGTACCGGGGTTGCAGATTAATTGGGTGTAAATTGGGCCTCATGGGCCAAAATGACCTGTTGTCGCACTATATGTCTAAATTTAAAAATTTTAAATTTAAATTTAATTTAAAATTAATTTCAAATGCTAGAGACATATGTTGAAAGGTGAACATTTAAAAAGAGATTTGTGAGGCCAGTTTTTACATAGAGAGTGAATGGTGTCTAAATGTTGCCAGAAGAGGTGATGGAAACAGATATGATAGAACATTTAAGAATAATTATGACTGGCACATAAACAGGCAGGGAATAGAGTGATACAGACCACATGCAGGCAGATGAGCTTACTCAGATTAGCATCATGGTCGGAGCAGATGTGGTGGCCAAAGGGCTGGATCCTATGTTCTATTGCAGCCATACAAAGTCAATGTAGCCCATCTCAGGTGCTATTGTGATTTATCTTTCTCGTTATCTTCTCAAAGAATTTAAGTATTTGGCTGATGCAGCCTTCCCCACTGTTAACCAAATTATTCTTTTGTTCATGATGGTTAACATTATTCCTCTGGCGTTTTAAACTATTTTTCCAATAGTGTTTCACTAAATTTAGGAGAGGCATAGGTGGATGTTTTCTTTTTTGCCTTGTTTGAAATGATAATTGCTAGATCGTGTTTTTGTATCTTCTTCATCATGATGCTGAAACAAGCCATGAAAGACTTCAAAAATGAAGACGCTGTTTATATCCGGTACTGCACGGACGGCAGTCTCTTCAATCTGAGGTGCCTGCAAGCTCACACCAAGACACAAGAGCAACTTGTCCGTGAACTACTCTTTGCAGATGATGCCACTTTAGTTGCCCATTCAGAGCCAGCTCTCCAGCGCATGATGTCCTGTTTTGTGGAAACTGCCAAAATGTTTGGCCTGGAAGTCAGCCTGAAGAAAACTGAGGTCCTCCATCAGCCAGCTCCCCACCATGACTACCAGCCCCCCCCCCACCCCCCACATCTCCATCGGGCACACTGAACTCAAAACGGTCAATCAGTTTACCTAGCTCGGCTGCACCATTTCATCTGATGAAAGGATCGACAAAGAGATAGACAACAGACTCACCAAGGCAAATAGCGCCTTTGGAAGACTACACAAAAGAGTCTGGAAAAACAATCACCTGAAGAAACACACAAAGATCAGCGTGTACAGAGCCGTTGTTATACCCACGCTCCTGTTCAGCTCCGAATCATGGGTCCTCTACCGGCATCACCTACGGCTCCTAGAACGCTTCCATCAGCGCTGTCTCCGCTCCATCTTCAACATTCATTGGAATGACTTCATCACCAACATCGAAGTACTCGAGCTGGCAGAGTCCGCAAGCATCGAATCCACGCTGCTGAAGATCCAACTGTGCTGGGTGGATCACGTCTCCAGAATGGAGGACCATCGCCTTCCCAAGATCGTGTTATATGGCGAGCTCTCCACTGTCCACCGAGACAGAGGTGCACCAAAGAAGAGGTACAAGGACTGCTTAAAGAAATCTCTTGGTGCCTGCCACATTGACCACTGCCAGTAGGCTGATATCGCCTCAAACCGTACATCTTGGCGCCTCACAGTTCGGCGAGCTGCAACCTCCTTTGAAGAAGACCACAGAGCCCACCTCACTGACAAAAGACAAAGGAGGAAAAACCCAACACCCAACCCCAACCAATCAATTTTCCCTTGCAACCGTGCCTGCCTGTCCCACATTGGACTTGTCAGTCACCAATGAGCCTGCAGCAGACGTGGACATACCCCTCCATAAATCTTCGTCTGCGAAGCCAAGCCAAAGAAAAGAAAGCTTGTTACCGCACTGTGGGCCTAAATTATATAAAAAATTCAATTGGCAATGACCCTCAAAAATAGAATAAGAAAAGATAGGGAAAGCTTGAAAGATATTTTTGAGATAAATTCTTTGCCACTCTGTGCAGACAGGTCAGGTGGTGAAACTGTCACACATGTCTGCTGTTCACTGTCCATGTCTCTGAAGCATAGATTAAAGGTGGGTATGAAAACAGATGATGCAACTTCTTGGTCTTCAGGCTGATTGCTCATCGTTCCACCCATGCTTTACAAAAGCACAGCTGGTTTTTGCTGTCATGTTGTTGAAGTGTTAATTTAACTATGTATGGAACACAATAGAACGATATGAGTGATGAGACCAGAAGAAACAGGTAGTTTTGCATGATTTAGAGCCATAGAGAGAAACAATCATAGAAAAAAAAGTCCATTTGGCCCATTGAGTCCATTTTGACCATTCAAACATTTATGCTAAGCCAATATTCATCCAATTGCATTCTCCCCATCTATTCCCTCCAGATTATATCACCCGCCTACACACTGGCTGAAATTTACAGTGGCTAGTTAATCAATGTTTTTTTTGGATTTTGGGCAGCATGGTTAGTATACAATGGTTAGCGCAATGCTATAACAGTGCCAGAGACCCAAGTTCAAATCCAGTGGCGTCTGTAAGGAGTGTGCACGTTCTTGCTATGACCTACATGATCTTCCTCTTAGTGCTCCAGTTTCTTCCTGCTTTTTTTAGCAGGAGGTTTGCAAATTAATTGACATACTTGGGTGGCAGGTGCTCATGGGCCGAAAGGGCCTGTTACTGTCTCTAAATTTTAAAAAAAGAACACTCAGGGACACAGGGAGAATGTGCAAACTCTGCACAATTAGCACCCTAGATCAACACTGAACTCAGGTTACTTCCACTGAGAGGCAACAGCTCAGCCAGCAGCCCCTCTGCACTGTCTCTGTTGCATGTTTATTAAATTAAGAGTATTTCAAAGGTGCATAAGTTTGGTATTGAGCTGGTCTTTTCAGCATCCATAAAAAGCAAAGATGTGTTATACTACAATCACAATGTTTGTAGACTTTCGTGTTTCATTGAAGGAGATATTTGGACAGAGGGCCAAAAGAGTGAGTTTTATTGAGTGCCTGTAATAAAGAAAGTGAGATGGAGAAATTAAGAAGCTTCAAAACCTAGGGCGGCATGGTTGACGTAGCAGTAAGCGCAACATCTTGACAGCGCGAGCAATCAGGCATGGGGTTCAAATCCTATGCTGTCTCTAAGGAGTTTGTATGTTCTCCCTGTGTCTGCCTGGGTTTTCCCCGGGGGCTCAGGTTTCCTCGCACCGTTCAAAATGTATCAAAGGTGTACGTTAATTGGGTGTAAATTGGATGGCGTGGACTCATGGTCCAAAATGGCCTGTTTGTCTAAATAATAATTTTTAAAATCCTGAAATTATAGCTGCCTGTGGCCAGGTGAAGATATCCTTACCAGGCATAACTTATTTATTATCTAAGCACTTTTGTGCACTCATTGACTCTTACGTCCAATTAAGTATTTAGTATGTAGTTGTTGCTTTTTATCAAGTACTTTTGTTCAGCTGCAGCAAGTAAGAACTTCAATGTATATGTACTCTGTATAAATTATATTAAAATAAGCTCATTATCATGATCAGTTTACACTCTCCTTCAACAAAGCTATTCTGAATCTCTAAATTCAGCAAAAAATACCCTTTCAAAAACAGGAAATGCATAGATCAGCCTTGCATGGTTCGATGCATATTCTCCCAGCTTGGTCCTAACCTGTTAATCATCACCTTAAAGACTGCATCTCACTGAAAGCACTGATGTGTGCAGAGCAGTGCTGCTATTAAGCTGGGGTCAGACATTTAAGACTTGTTTTTGACAGAATGATCAGCAATTTCTGGCTGGTTCTCTAGAAAGCAGAAAGGTCTTTGTCCCAATTTGGATTTACTCTCTGTAGGATGTACGATAAACAGGAAAACCAAAACTTGTTGCAAGAAATAATAATTCCTCACCTCCTTCATACGTCCCACAATTAATATTTAACAATGTACAACTTACATTTCTTGATCTCTAAACTCAACAAGCTGTATTCTCCCTATTGACAATATTTTACTTGTTGAATGGGTATGTAATGATATGAGGGATCAGGAATACATTCCTCAAATCTAGGGCTGATCCTTAAATACTGATTAATATAAATAAAAAAGCTTCTATTTCAATAGAATCAGAAACTTTCCAAACATTTTGGATGTATGAAATGCCTATATCTCACTTCTGGACAGGGCAGCCAATGCATACACAATGAACTCCTCCTGTTGACATTGACCCATGCTAGAATAAAACAAACAACAGCAGAACCAAAGAGTGTACAATCACTTCTTTATTGCATTACACTAGCAGGAGTAAGGGGTACAAGGAAAGAGTGTATTCAATGTAACTCTTTCTCTGCACTGAGCCGTACTCAAAGTACACAACATCCTTGTACAGTGTAGACAAGTGCCTATGTACAGTTTTACATGTTTTGTTTTTTAGCAATTTAATGTTTTTGCTACTTCAGTTCTCTGTAGTTTCAGGGATTTACAACCCAGCAACTATCCCAGCAACTTTTAGATATGCCCTATCTTTTACTTAATATTCCCACCCCATTCCAGTCATACAATGCTCTACTGAACCATTAAATCTTTGTTGACCTACTTACTACAGCCATCTTGGACCTCACCATGTCACTGGATCTGGGAGGGGACATCGAGAGGTCTAGACCTGTGCAAACCCCATCTCACCTAAAATCCATTCTCGCACATGCTGTTCCTTTCTGAGGAGTAGGGTATCCTCATATCACCCACAGACTGACTGAAAGGAACCATCATCATCCTACAGGATGGGTAGGTAGAAGAAGAAGAGACTACAGCAGAAGCCCCCCTTCCCATAATTTTCACTACGTTGCAATAACGGATTAAATAATTAAATAATCTATTGTAATCAATTGGATGGAGAGGCTGACATCGGAAAGGTACCTGGGAGAAATCTCTTTCACTTGGTTAAATAATGCAAAAGAATCTTCTATGCACACTTGAGAGGGCAGGTCAGTGTAATGTGGTAAGGTCTGGTGCATCCCCAGGGGATAGTGTGTGTGGTTGATGAGGAAAATCATGTTTTAATTTGACGTGTAAAACAGTGTAATAGAGAAGTGGTCATAATTACTGCTTCTCACGGTTTTGTTGCCACGTGTTATGGTGGTTTTTGCCTTTAGTGGTAGCTCTGTGTGTGTTTTGTGTTTCTAATGCTGTAGTTTGAATGAAGTTTATATGTTTTAAAAAATAAAAGGTCTGGCACATGAGACTAATTGGATAGTTCAGCAAATGGCATTAACACAAATGTGCTGAGTACCTCATCCTGTCATGTAGGATCATGTGGTTGAGTTGTTGTTTTCAACGAGGTTTCCCAGAACAGGGGAGTAGCTACGGCAGCCTGAGCCACACACGCATGACTTGATGCAAGGTATCGGCTGTGTGCCAGAGGCACACCTTGGCAAGGTTCCAAGCTTTTTTGCCATGTGCCAGTTGAGATACTAGAAAGGACCTCACAGAAGATAATCAAACTGTCCCCACTACCCTGGTCAGCAGAGAAGGATTAGGTCCAATGTTACCCTGAAGGATGTGTCTCCTTTGGCTTCTAGTCAAACCAGAGTTGCCAACACCACTCTCATGGATGTGATATGGACAGCTTAATTGTATATAGTTTGATGTTATATATTAATTTCTATTGACGTCTGTTTCCTTGTATCAGCTTTCAAATTATTGAATGTTTAACCACAGCTCAACGTTATTTCTCTCTCATTTCATGTTTTAAGTAAGTGCAGAAATTTTAAAAAAATAATGTACAAGACAGAATAAAAAGAAAGATCTTCAATGAATAGAAGATAGAAGGTACATTATAATAAAAGGGTCATTGGCTTAGGGCTAAAGAGGGTGGTAATAGAACAGGAGTTAAGATTGTCTCATGGAAAGAGCAGAATTAACAAAAAACTCATATAATGTGACAAAGTAATCGTATGCATGAGATAGTCTGATCTCGGAAGCTAAGCAGGCTCAGGCCTGGTCAGTACTTGGAGGGGAAACTGCCTAGAATCATCAGGTGCTCGAGGTTTCTGTGAGGGGCGTTGGACACAATGGCGACTCTCTGTCTGCCTTATAGTAGATGAAAGTTGAAGAATTTCATGTATGTTACGTTCTAAATATAGTATTACGTGATTGAACTTTTACCTCCTTTTATCTTTATATCCAATGTCATTGAACATAATTTCCTAATTGACTTTCTGTTTAAAACTGATATTATCACTATTTGTCATCAGCATTGAGATAGATGGAGTCAACAAGTGAAAGAAGCTGAATAGCTGTAAATCTACTTTGGATTTAAAAATTCTGAATATCACATAGCACGGTTGGCGTAGCGATTAGCATGCCTTTACAGTGCCAGTGATCGGGACTGGGGTTCAAATCCCATGCTGTCTATTTTTACATTCTTCCCACGTCTGAATGGGTTCCCTCCCCACCCCTGGGGGCTCCTGTTTCCTCCCACTATTCAAAGCATGCCCGGGTGTAGGTCAATTGTGTGTAATTGGACGGCACAGGCTCGTGGGCAGAAATGGCCTGTTACCGCAATCTTCCATACTCTGCTGCTCTCAAGGAGTTAACAATTCTTTGAATTATAAAGAAGTTATGAGTGAAACCCCACCCGCAATGAGGACAGGATTCCCCTTGTCCTCACCTACCACCAGACCAGCCTCCGCATCCAACACATCCTCCTCTGTCATTTCTGCCACCTTCTACATGATTCCACCACCAGGCACATATTCCCATCTCCTCCCCTCTCTGCCTTCCACAGGGACAGCCCCCTCCGTGACTCCCTTTTCCACTCCTCCTGCCGCGTCTATCTACCCCCTGTGACCACAAGAGATGCTACACTTGCACCCACACCTCCTCCTTCACTACCATTCGGGGCTCCAAACAGACATTCCAAGTGAAGCAACATTTCACTTGTGAATCCGCAGGGGTCATTGATTGCATACGGTGCTTCAGTTGTGCTCATTGGAAGAGACTGGATGAAGACGGTGAGATCACTTTGTTGAGCACCTCGGCTCTGTCCGCTGCAATAGCGTGGATCTCCCATGGCTACATATTTAAATTCCCCATCACATTCCCTTGCTGTCACATCTGTCCATTTTCTCATGCTCTGCCAGACTGAGACCACTCACAAATTGGAGGAACGACACCATCTTTCATCTGAGCACCTTCCAATCGGATGGCATTAACATTGGGTTTTATTAAACCACCCCTACCCCCCACCCCCACTTCCTCACCTGTCGCCTTTCCCCAGCTCTGGCTCTCTCCCTTTACCCTCTGTCTCCCCTTATCATATCCAATTAAACATTTTGTTGGTCTGGACTCCTCATCTGGCCAGCACTGTCTCTATTCTGAGATTTCTTGTTTTTTGCTTATTCCTTGAAGAAGGACTCAGGCCTGAAACTTTGGAAATATATTATCTCCTGTGGACACTGCAAGACCAGTTGAGTTCCTCCAGTATCTTGGTGTGTTTTTATGTAAAGGTCATGCCTTGTGCCATCTAAGGTTTCAGGAGGGAGGTAGAACCAATAGCACCATTGCAGTTAACCATATTGTAGCGGCCATGTAGCGGGCTGAGCGGACACACAGGATGGTATCTCATACCGTCGCCGGCATGGTTCTGCAGGCGTGCGGAACCATAATATGGACAGCTAAATACTCACTTAATGGACCACCTGCGAGTGGTACTGCGTGCCGAGGAACTGTGCCGAGTTGATCTACTGAGCCTCCTGCCAGGCTTAATTTAAACCTGTCGGTCCCATGGAGTGGCAGCAAACTTGTAGTGACGTCCCACCTTGTCCCGTGGAGCCTGGGACATGCGGTATATAAAAGAAGCTTGTAAAGTTGAATAAATCAGTCTTGTGTTGACTAACCTGGTTTATGTGTGTGCATTGCTTTTGTAGCTCTACCGAAGTAGGAGCTACAATATAAGCATATAACAATTACAGTACGGAAACAGACCATTTCAGCCCCTCTAGTCTGCACCGATGTAAGTGAACTCTTCTAGTCCCACCTACCCGCTCCCTGTCCATAACCCTCCAATCCCCTCACCTCCATATACTCATCCAACCTTCTCTTAAATGACAAATTGAGCCTGCTCCAACCACCTCTTCTGGAAAGTCATTGTCAGTGTAGACCAGTTGTGGGCATGATGGTGTTAACCAGTTGATAGTGAGTGAACTGCAGCACTGGTTTATATCACTTCTTCTACTTTAATGAAAACAAAAATCAGGAGGAATATTGTTCAAGTTGTCAAACTATTATCTACCATTTTGCATCAATATACAGATATGATCCATCACCAATGCCTTTTGCACCATTTAATTTTTAGACATACAACATGCTAACAGGCCATTTTGGCCATGAGCCCATTCTGACCAATGGATCCAATTATCTCCCTACAACCCCGGTGCGTTTCGAATGCTGGGAGCCCTTTGGGAAATTCCATGTAGACACGGGGAAAATATACAAACTCCTTACAGACAGTATTGGATTCAAACCCCGGTCCCGGTCACTGGCACCGTAACAGCGTTGTGCTAACACTGTGCTGTCACCTCCCACTAACCATGCCGCCCTTGCTAAATGTGATTCCCATTTGATAGACTGATTTATTTGGTCCCACTATGATGTGGTGACTTTATTCCTATAAGCCTGAATGAAGTCAACCCCACCTCTCCACTCCCCCAGCCAACCCTTCACAAAATTCCGAACAGATATCTGGTCCAATCACATTAGTAACAGTTGGAATATGCAGGTGCAAAAGATGTGAATGGGTTACTA
The DNA here is from genome assembly GCF_036971445.1 of Narcine bancroftii. Classification (NCBI taxonomy): domain Eukaryota; kingdom Metazoa; phylum Chordata; class Chondrichthyes; order Torpediniformes; family Narcinidae; genus Narcine; species Narcine bancroftii. The sequence continues at coordinate 50,562,456 of NC_091477.1, forward strand.
AGGTTTCCAAGTCTAATTTAGCCTTAGATTGTGGCTTTGTTGTGTAGCAGTTGAGAAGAATATCTGCAAAATTCCAAGAAAGAAAAAACACATTTTTGCTCTGTGGGTAAGAAAAACACCTCACAGCTCACTCCGTAACCTACCACATTGATGTTTTGGACAATGGGTTCATTTGATTTGCTTTTAAGAAAGAAATTCAATTTTTATAGACACCACCAGTCTTAAAATTTCAAAGTGAATAATTTAGAAATATGGTCACCGTCACCATATTGGGAACATTTGCAAACCACCTCCAATAAGCAATTAGAAAAAGTATCAGAATTTCTGCTTTGAACAAAGTTAAAACCTCATCCAGAATTGAAAAGTTATTTTTTTCTTCACGAGTTTCTCCTCAAAATAATTTGTATACAGCTGAATGTAAAGTATCTTGAACAACCTTGGGGAATTTTATTAATATCATAAAAATAAATCAATAGCTAGAAACAAGTTTAAGGACTATACTAGTTGTTATGTTTCTGTGTTACTTGGGCAACATTAAATAGCTTAGAGATGCAAGATTCAAATACCAAAAGAGAGTTTACTTACTGTTGCCTTCCACCATCTCAGGAAACTGTTTACACACACACACACACACACACACACACACACACACACACACACACACACACACACACACACACACACACACACACACACACACACACACACACACACCCCCACCCCCAGTGGTATACTACAGTTACTGTAGTGAGAAGGGTGTATTCTTACACAGTTAAAAAAAATTTCACATTATCCTGACTATGTAACACTAGTCATTTTCAAATTAGATTAATTCAGTGGACTCTAAAAAGAGCCTTGATCTATTTCAATTGTAGGATTTTCCAAGGAGCCCTTGTAACAAAACCAAAACTCTTAGTGAACAGTTTTATCCTGAAGATATGGATAATTGGGTTGGACTAACTTTCAACGTGACAGTTCATATATAATTAAAGTCCCATTTCACAGTTCCACAATATTTTATGCTAATGAATCAATGTTGAATAATTTGCCTAATACATTACACATCAGTGTAGAACCAATAGCTGTGGCAGGGCCTAAATGTCATAATCTGCTACAAAATCAAATCTGGTGAAGTAGCACACAGCAAAGCTCGATTCCTAGAGGATCTCAATGCCTTTTACACCTGATTTGACTACAGTAACAGTGAAGAACCACTCCCCTGCAACCCCACATCCCATGATGATCCCATCCTGTCCGTATCTGAGTATGATGTGCACGCTGCCTTCAGGAGAGTGAATCTGAGGAAAGCATCCGGCCCAGACGGAGTACCTGGCCGAGTATTAAAAATCTGTGCTGTTTGAACTTACCCATGTATTCACAGATATCTTCAACTTCTCACTGTGGCAGAGTCTGGAACCCCTTTGTTTCAAACAGACATCGATCCCAATGGTGCTAAGAAGAGCCTAGTAACCTATCTTAATGACTATTGACCCATAGCACTTACATCAACAGTGATAAGTGTTTTGAAAGGCTGGTATTGAAGCATATCAGCTCCAGTCTGAGCAGTGACATGGATGAATTCCAGTTGGCCTATCGTAGCATTAAGTCCATGGTGGATACCATCTCACTAGCTCTACACAACGGCCCGGAACACCTGGACAGTAAAGGTACATTCATCAGGATGCTTTTTATCGACTACAGTTCGGCATTTAACACCATCATCACGTCAAAACTGATCAGCAAACTCCAAGACCTGGGACTCAATACCCCACTGTGTAATTGGATCCTGGATCCTGCCAGACCATAATCAGTGAAGATTGGTAAGAACATCACCTCCACAAACTCTATCAGTACTGGAGCTCCATAGGGCTGTGTTCTCAGCCCCTGCTCTACTCACTTTACACCTACGACTGTGTAGCTCGTTAATGACAATAACACCATCTACAAATTTGCCAATTACACCATGGCAGTGGGTTGTATAAAAAATTATGGTGAGTCATTATACGTGGGGGGGGGGGGGGGAAGAGATTGAAAACTTGGCTGAATGGTGCACCAACAACAACCTTGCACTCAATGTCACCAAAACTAAGGAGATGATTGTTGACTTCAGAAAGGGAAAGTCTGAGGTGTACAATCCAGTGATCATTGAGGGATCAGAGGTGGAGAGGGTGAGCAAATTTAAGTCACTATCTTGGAGGATCTTTCCTGGACCCAACATGCTAATGGCATCGTGAAGAAAGCACGTCAGTGCCTTTACTTCCTCAGGAGTTTGCGGAGGTTTGGTATGACACCAGATACCCTGGCAAATTTCTACAGGTTTGTGGTAGAAAGAGTGCTGACCAGCTGCATCACGATATGGTATGGAAACACCGATACCCCTGAATGTAAAGCCCTTTAAAAGTAGTGAACACAGCCCAGGACATCACTGGCAAAACCCTCCCCACCATTGAGAAAATCCACAGGGAATGCTGACGATGGAGAGCAGCAGCTATCATCAAGGATCCACACCTCTCTGCAGAAGCTCTGTTCTCGTTGCTGCCATCAGGAAAGCGGTATAGTTGCCAGAAGATTCACACCACCAGGTTCAGGAACAGCTGCTACCCCTCCACCATCAGACTCGTCAACAACAAACTAAATGAGGGACTCTTTGAAGAAGGTGCACTTTATTGATTTCTTTATTCTATCTGCTTTGCAGTCGGTTTATTTACATTTGTTATCTGTTTATAGTTCTTTATTTGTTTACATACATTTGTTGTGTACGTTTATTTTTCGCACTATTAATAAGTGGTAATTCTTTCCAGCCCATAGTGAAAAGAATTTCAGGGTTGTATGTCATTTCATGTATGTAACTCGGACAATAAATCTGAAATCTGAAAATAATTTATTTTATTGGTGTTGGTTGTGGGATAAAGAAGGTCAAGGACCGCAAAAATCTTTCTATTTGTCTTTACCTGAAAATATAGGGGAGATTATGTTCAACCATCAATAACAACTGATGGCAAATTTCAGCATAAAAAATGCACCTCAACACCAGAAAAAGGCTCATAGAGTCACAACTCAATATGTTCTGAACCAGTTAAACTTAATTTTGACTGAAACAATTGCTCTGCACTTAACAGACAGACACAATAAGCCACATCACCAAGGTCTATAATTCCCTTCTTAATTATGTTTTATGTTCCAGGAAATTAATCCCATTTTCCCAGAATGCATGCTGTGTAAAAAGCTCAGACGGGAATGAGGGTGCCATTCCTGATCCGTCATTTTACCTCCTAGACTCCCTCGTCAATTTCCCAGAATACCTGCAGTCTAAAGTCAACTGCAGCCATTCCTTGAACAATGGGCTAATGAATAGGATGTCGCCAAAGTGGCGTTGCGAGTCCCACCTCTTTACTTACTGCTGTCTTAACTCACATAAAGAAATGGAAATTTGGACTGTGTGAATGACCGATGCTGAGATGTTGAACATTCTGCAGACTGGTAAAATCGCGCAGTCTTTCTAAAAAACATAGAAAGACTATGTTGGGCTAGAAGTATGTTCGTGCTAAGCGCATGGTACTCAACTTCCCAAAAAAAATACCATCAAAGTCATGGAAAATAAGCAAAATAGATTGTCAGCTGCCTGTAAACATTAACGTCAAAATATTTGCTAGATTATTCTCAGTTTACCTTTGCATTTTGGGAAAGAATCAAATCACTGAAACAAGATCCCAAAAGGTTGCTAACATCAAGATGCTGAAGGTTGCTGAGTTTGAATAATAGGACCATGCAAATATTGGCTGAGTGTTTATCCAGCCTGGGATCTTCTTTCTTCATTGTCAGCCATATATTCCGAATCCTGAACTCAGCCCAGTAGAGTTGGGGTAACCTGAACCTTATGCTGGCAGTTAAATCTATTGATTTAAAGAGGCGAGCTGCAGCAAACATTTAAATTCTGATGGAATCTGAAATGGTGACTTGAAGAAGAATCCTCTTCATTCATCTGTCTGTGCCTTACATCCGAACAGGAAGTCTGAATCATCCACTTCATATTTAATGGGTAGAAACCTCAGACATCCTTGGCTCTGAGTCAATTTCATATTGAGTCAAATTAACATATGCTGTGCAACTCCTTCTCTTTATGCCATTTTGAGGTGTTATGCAACGCACCTTTGATCTCATCAGGCAGTGGCCAGCATGGAACCTCCTGCAGACACTGAGAGCCAAAGATTTGATGGATACTGTGGGGTTATCATGGTTGCGTACCCACCTTGACCAGGTACCATGAGTATTCATTCGGAGTGACGTGCGTGGGATATGGTGCGCATGCACAAGCCGGCTACCATTTGTAATGTGCAGTCAGCTGCCGTTGGTAACGTGCACGTGTGAGCAGAGTGAGGAGTTCCAATGACCACGTGTGGAGAAGCCAACAGATAGGCAAGAGGGAGTGGTGCGAGTGGAGTATAGAAGAAAGGAAGGAGACCATTGGGAATGGTTGGAGAGTGAAATAAAGTTAGGCAGTCACCCATTTATAGATGTTACAATTTGTGAGTGTTTGCTTTATTTTTAGATCTATTTAAATTACACTCCTACAGAGTGGTTCCTTGAACAGACTGTCCAGGTCATCTGGTGGAATGCCTCATTGCCAGAACTAGCACTAGGGCCGGGCATGGGTGGTGGTGAAAGTTTTCCTTCTGTTTAGTAATATCATCCCTAATGCACATTGCCCTTGAGATGAGTATGATGGGGAAGAGACAGGCTCCCACCTCTGTTGACTGGATTTTCTAAGAGTGGATGGAGAAGGATGGAAGGATCCTTAAACGGTTCATCCCTAGCAATAGCGTAACAGAGGACTTTCTGTATTACAGGCTGTTCCCAGGGACGTACGCAGAGACAGAATATCCAGAGCTGCAGGAAGTTTATCAATGAAAGAAGCCCTTTGGTCTGGAAACTTGTTGGTCATCCAGTGCCATGAGATAGCAGTGAGGGAATGCTCCAAACTGGCACGTTCCAGACTGCTGAACTACATGCTGAGGCTTGGATCAGCCATTATGAGATCTTTGTGGAGAAGGACCATAGTCAAAAATCCATCCACTGCTGGAGATTGAGAGGTAAAATTGTGGTTCAAAGAACAGCTGGCTGATGCATATTTCACAAGGGCATACAAGGACATCTCAGGGAAGAGCAATTTAGAGAGCTTCAATATTCAAAATATCACTGAATGGTCAAACACTCACATATTCAACTTACTTTGTGAATTAGAATATCCATGAATTTTTTTTGTGCTCTTTCCAGCAAGGAGATGAGGGATATTTCCCACAGGATCACATGATATGGCCAAAAGTACTCAACACACAAATAAAGGGAGAAACCAGCCTTGAAGGTTGCCCGGGCCAAATATGTCAGACTATCAAATTCTTAAAGCAAAGACAACAGAGTAAAAAAAACCACCACCAACTCAACAAAACCTTACTAAAAACCTAAAAATCAAAGAACTGTTTAGAAGTCTCTCAAATTATTTAGATGTTCACATTTTAAAATGTACATGAACAATCTATTAGAAATATAACTATTTATCAGGAAAACAAAAAAAAAATAATTATGAACCTGTCTAAAAATACTTTTACAATTAAAAAAAAAATAAAATTTGCTTGAGGTTGTTGCAGCCATCTCCTTTCAATTCAATCAAGAGGAAAAGTGTACTTCCTCCTTGCTGTATTCTTACATGAGCCTAGGATGTAGGAAAGGGGAGGCTGTTGTTCCTACGCTGAATTCCAAGAAGAGTCCAGTTAAACACAGTCAGCTAGCCAGGGTTTCAATCCTCAAACACACAAGCATGGTAGGGCTAATGTTGTTGATGCTTACATGGTGTCATCTTGACTCTGCAAAATCAGGGCCTTTGATCAGCAAGTTGGGGGAGAAAGAGGGAGGTGTTTTATTTTGAATGCTACACATAGCCTTGAAATGGTGACTAAACGTAATCGCATAAAGGATTTGCAATCATCACAGAATGTGTAAGAGGGTTGAAAAAGGTAATACGAGAACGGAGTGAAATACCAGCAAAAATGATTGAGCTGACATGCTTTTTTCCTCACTTGAGGAGTGATCTCTAGAAGTCTTTAAGGTACTGATAGTTGTCTTTGTGCGGAGGATATTTCTAAATGGCCATGCGCAGAATTAGGATCCTTAGTTGTGTGATAAATAACTGATTGAGGTAGCTGAATGCTAAATAAGTGCATTGCAGGGAGAGAAAGAGTATTAGGAGATGTGTGCAGTGAGATGGAAGGAATATTATGAGAAACTTAACTGCCAGTCTTGATCAGCTAGAGAAAGTGTCTGTTTAGTGGAACTCCATGCAATTCTATAAATGCTGTCTGAATTCAAATGGCAATTATTCCATTTTTCAGCATTAAAGCCCAGCCACTTTATGAGCTATAAAACAGGATAATAAATTAATTTCTTATTCCCATTACAGAGAACTGAATGACCTTGAATGACTGGGTAAACCACCGTGAGATGACAAATTATTAATTAACTGGCTTAAATCAATCCCATCCAAAAACCTTCCGACCGTTGTGCATGGCGGTCATCATCAAGCCTGGAATGCAGCCCCTTTACAAATTTCCACTGCCCAGAGCCAAAACAGACAATATCTTGTCTTGTAAGAAGAGCTGGTTAATATTCATATATCATTCTTTTATTACTGGCTTTCACAGAAAGACTCGTCACCTCCGTCGCTTCAATGCTCTGGAGCTTGTTTAAGTAATGGTGTTCTGGCTATTAATCAGATGCTTGGAGGTAAATTTCTTGGAAGTTTTCCATCCATTTTTGCTTTGATTCCAGGCTATTGATGCATCAGCAGATCTGCAGGGTTGAAGTTTGAATAAGGTGAGGAGATTTTTTTTAAATGTAGCATTTCTTTACAAATGAATGATGCATTGATTGAAAGATGGAGACATGGAGAGTGGGCATCTCCATCATACCCTTCACAGCTGAGCAGCTTGGGAATAATAATCATTGCCCATTTTCAGAAGGAAGGTCATAGCAGTGGTAATGGTGGTGTGTGCGTGTGCGTGTGCGCGTGTCGTGCGTGTGTGTCTATATATATCTCTATATCTATTTATCTACATATATACATATACTTATATATTAACTATACAGTTATGATATGTGTCCCAGGACTCGAAGGGCATTCCTACTGTCACTGTGCTTTCTTCACCAATCATTGAGATCATGGTTGAAAGGCTCAAGGAGTATTTTGTATCAACACTTTAGTGCCCCAAATTCTCTCCATTGCACTCCTGAATAAAACTAATGACTGAACATCTACAGCCCCCTGGCCTGGACATTTACAGCCATCAGACTGAAAACAATCTGCTCAGCTTGGTTCTAATTGCCATCACTTTATCCTGAGAATGTTACCTCTAATTCTAAAATCTTCAGCAAAGAGTAAATCTTAGCATTTAACCTGTAAACGCCTCTGAGGAGTTTGTACTTCAGTTAGAACATCATTAATTCCTCAACTTCAGAGATGCCATGGTTGGTGAAGCGATTAGCGCAAAGCCTTTACAGCGCCAACGATCAGGACCGGGGTTTGAATACTGCGCTATCTGTAAGGAGTTGCACGTTCTCCCCGTGTCTCTGTGGGTTTTCCTTGGGGGCTCTAGTATCTTCCCACTGTTTGAAACATAATCGGGGTTTAGGTTAATTGGGTATCAATGAGTGACATGGAGTTGTGGGCCGAAATGGCCTGCTCCCATGCTGTATATCTAAAAAATTTTTAATATAATTTTAAATTTTAAATTTTTAGAATGTAATCTAATTATTCCCTTCTCATTTCATAACCCTTTAACACTAGGAATCAACTGATTGAATGTTCATTGCACTGCTCTGAAACAAATGTTCCTTCCTTCAGTGAAAAGACTCAAACTACACCAAAGGTGTGACAGTTATAATCTCAACAATGTCCTATATAATCCCAGCAATATTTATTTTCTTTTGTTACACAATCACATGATTAACTGTTAGCTTGAAACGTATTGGGGATGTAGATTAATTGGGGATGTAGATTAATTGGGTGTAATTGGGCGGCATGAACTCGTGGGCTGAAATGTCTATATTTATTTAAAATTTAAATTATTCATTCACATTTTTCAGTCAGTTTTAACTTTCACAAAGGCTCCAACATCATTCTTGATCCCAACCTTTACATCCTACATTTAAAATTTATCCTGTTTTTCTATTAATCTATCCAAGCTTCATAATTTCACAGTGCCACATATTAAATATTAACTGCAATTTCTCTGCCATACTATTAAAGATGAAACCTCTTTATCTTCTTCTCAAGGCTGACTTCCTCACAGCTTTGTATCAACAGTTCCTGAAAGGATCATTTATTCTTTTACTTTATTAATGGAATATTGACCAATTCTCAATCTCAGGGTTATAAATTACCATGACCCCACAGGCCCTAATCTTGTGGAATCAATTCTCATGCAACCTTATCAAATGTTTTCTTTAAAACCCAACATCTGTCTCTGCCACATCTGTCCAACACCTGTTGTCCCCTCCCAGCTTCTTTTCCACTTCATGTACATAATATCACCCTCTTTTCACTTTAGTCTTGGTAAAGGGTCCAGACCCAAACCACTGACTGACCATTTTATCCAAGGATGTTGTCTGTCCTGCTGCGTTTGCACATTACATCAACTTTTTCAGATGAGGATTGGTGTCCCACTCTTATTTTGATCAATGAATCTTCATTTTGTGGAAGGCCCTGTTTATTATAATTTAAGGTGGTACATGTCTAAACAAATTATTCTGTTTCTATGCAGATGATGATCTATTTTGTGAAAAGTGTAAAATTTTTGAAGCCTCACTGATTCATATGTTTAGGGAATGTTCTAAATTACAAAATTATTGGCAGAATATTTTTAATTCTTTGTCAATAATTTTTAAGATTAGATTCTTGCCCTGTTTGGTTTTTCATGTGAACTGCATAAACTTTTATCGGCATCTCAAGAGAAAATTTCAGCTTTGAGCACGTTGATAGCCGTTGATAGCCAGACGAGCAGTATTAATGAAATGGAAAGATGAACTCTCACCAACTCATGCATAGTGGCTACAAGCTTAGAGAAAATTCCATATAGTATTAAAGATAAAAAGATTCAGTTTGAAAAGGTATAGGCCCATTTATAGAATACTATCATAATTGCCAGTTTTAGAGGATTAGAATGCTCTGGGGCTGTTCCATTCATCTTCTAGAGGTCACGACCTGATCCATCTTTTTACTTTTCTTATAACATTGATTAGAGGGTGGTTGGGGGGGGGGTGGGGGGAATTAATTTTTTTTCTTTTTACTTTTAGATGTGGATTTGTTGGTTAAATTATCCCTATTTTTTAGATGTTATTAAGATATACTGTGATTTGTTGTAAAAGTAATTAACTGATTTTTATGTGTAATTACTTTAATAGATAATCACAACTAATATTAAGCGATAGAATTTAAAATATGTCATATTGTGTATTTACTTGATTTTATGTTTTGTATATGTAATTATTTTGCCTTTCTTTTTAATATTTTGTGTGTGAATGGTTAAACTCAATAAAATATTTTAAAAAGAAAAGAATGGGAGAATTTTTTTAGCAAAGGGAAAGGTATGGCTGATTTGGACACAGGGAATAAGATGAGTCATGTGAAACAAGTAACTGTGGGAAAATGTTTACAGAGCCCTGATTATGATTTGAAACCATGTTTATTGTGGACCAAATGGCTATCAGAGTCTTGAACATCCCTTTGTGACACTAATTACTGACTGTTCCGAAGGGACAGCAAAGGGACCATCTGCACTTTTGGAACCACACTTATTTTGCACGATGATAATTGTTAATATTTGATGCCTATCTTTGATTTTATTATCTCGTTTTATTTTAATATATGCTATTGCAGTGTTTTTTTTTCATGAAATACCTGCTCAACTGCACCAAATGAGAATTTATTTACTCATTGAATGAACATTGAACAATGCATATCACAATAAGCTTCCATCATAATCATTATCAAGGGCTGTTCAGGCACTGTAGTGTTCTATGTTCCATGAATGTAGATCACTCAAAGGTATAAACAATCATCTGTAGTCTGACTGATTTCAAGGGGATGAGCAGGTCACGTCAGCCAATCAGAGGAAAATGTGAGGAGCATTAAAGGAAGAGATGGTTCAGTAAGGTCTGGAGACATTCTCAGCAGGAAGACAGGGAGGCAACCAAAACTGAAGCAGTCTGGAAAAGAGTAAAATGAAGAAGGGAAATTATGCATATGGCAGGTGTTGGTAATATACCACTCAAGAGAAGTAAACCAGTGGTTCTCAACATTTTTATTTCCACTCACATATCATTTTAAGTATTCCTTATGCCATCGATGCTCTATGATTAGTAAGGGATTGCTTAAGGTGGGATGTAGGTGAAAAAGTTTGAAAACCACTGTTTTAATCGTACATAATTGATTCGTGATGTGCACAGTTTCATACCTCCAAAGGAAATGGGCCAATGACAATTTTTCTCAAGCAAAATATTTCAGTAACAATTGGGTCTAGAGCAGTGGTTCTCAACCTTCCCTTCCCACTCACAGACCACCTTAAGCAATCCCTTACTAATCACAGAGCTCCGATGGCACAGGGATGACTTAAAGTGGGATGTGAATGGAAAGAAGGTTGAGAACCATTGAAGCAGACTGATTAATTTAAAGGTCAGAAGGAAACTAACAAAAGTGATAAAAACATAATATGGAATTAAAACTTCTTCAAATGTTGTGAACAACAACTGTGCAGGATGCCCACTCAGGGACCAGCATTAAGGTATGAGACTATATGGAACTGGAAAGTTGAATGGGCATATGTTTAAGCTATTTGTAGTGGATTGTCTCTCTTCACAGTCTCACCAGTGTAATGTACCATTAGAATAAGTACATCATAAATAGGGGAAGAGAATATAAAACAAGGACCTCATGAAACAAAAGGAATAAAAAACTGAAAAACAAGATGCTGGAATCTTGTGCAAACATGGTCACTGGGATTAAAAAGAGACTTTGTGCCGTGCAGGTGACTTCTGTGTGCGCCGACTGCATTGGTGGCAAGAGTGCTTTCCTTGCTGCCTAATCCTGAGGAGGGCAGACAAAGCTCTACATCAGAATAGAGAGCACCACTGTGAGAGGCTCCAGGGTGAGTAATTTGTTCAAAGATAAATAGACTCTTATGGAGGAGACCAAGGCAGGTATCGCACAACAAGTGGTGAGATGCTAAGTATGCACCTGGGGTATGGAAGTTTCAACAATCTTACCAGTAAACAAGTCACACCTTAAAAAAAGGTCAGAGGTTATCAACGGTTAGAAACAGACACCAGTCAGAGAAAAGTTTAATTAAAAACACAGAAATACTGGAGGAAGTTAGCAGGTCTTGCAGCGTCCATAGGAGGTAAAGATATATAATTAAAGTTTCAGGACTGAGCCCTTCTTCAGGGCATCATTTGCTACCTTGAAGAAAATATCAGGTCCAAAAAGTTGGCTATATAATTTTACATCCTATCGATGCAGCAAGACCGGCTGAGCTCCTCCAGCATTTCCGACCTTTTACTACATTCACAGCAGTTGCGGACTTTCACAGAGAAAGTTTGCACATTTGTATGAAAGTCATCAGAAGATATCTTGCCAAAGATGAAGAGACTTCAGAGTCATGGTTAGGGTGCAGTGCCTGGAATTTTATTTTCCCCATGGAACAGGCAAGGTTAAGGGAAGACTTGACTGAACAATTTAAAATAATGGGAATGAAGTCAGAGTTTAACAGACAATTCTGCGAGTGTTTGGAGTTTGGAAGGCACTGTCAGGTGAGAAGTGGAGACAGATTACATCAGGACATTAGAGGGAAGGGAATGCAAAGAATAGCCCTTTTTATGATTGGAAAAAAAGGGCAATTTTACCTTTTCTGGTGATGATCTATAAGGCAGATCCCACAGTGTCTTCATGCAGTGCTGTGATGAGAGCCAGATTCTGGAGCTGAGGGAGGCTGGGATGAGTGTTGCAGTCGCGCCACCTGCCACCGCGACATCAAATGTACATGCCGAGAAGGGAAAGCAGTCTATACTCAAAAATGGCAACCGAAGAGCAGGTAAGAGCATTAGTGGAGATCTGTGTAAGCAGTCTTGGGACTCAGGCAGATCTCCTGTGCAACATAATCACCACTATTGACCACGTTTTATTTTAAATTCATGCTCCTGGGTCGCGGGATGATGGTGTCACCGTGATGTGATCAGCCCTTCCCTTTGGAGCCGCATTCAGCGGCATTCCTTTTACAGAGGAGGTGGAGTGACTTCGCTCCACTTCTGAGCCTAACCCCCCCCCAGGCAGATGGAAACTGCAGTGAGTTTGACCAGTCAATCTGCCTTTGGACCTTTTATGGAGGCAAGTGAAGTGAATTAAAGACAGAGAATCTTTGTCTTCACAATCGCTTTTATTTTCCACTATAATAGGGCCTTATGAAAGACAACAGGGGTGGAACAAGGTGGGGCCACCTTGGAATTTAGCTGGATGCCTCTTACATAGGACTGTAAAATGTCTGAATGGATTGTCCCATCAAGGAAATGTTAATTAATTGAGAATTATATATTTAAATTCTTCACTTTGTTCCTTTTATTGGCATGTAATAAAACATTGAAAATGTAAGTTACACGATATACCTCAGCTTTTGTCTGCGTAAGGCAAACAAAGAGTTGCCATGAGGATTGCCCGCCACTGCTAACAATAGGAGAAAGGGAAGCAAAAAAGAATCCCTTCAGAGACACCAAGTATTCCTGGATTTGCCTCTGGTGAACCCAAAGCATCAGCAGCTGCACAGACTCTAGTTCACGTCTTCAGCAACCCAAACCCCAGATTCAGACCTCCGACACGATCAGGAAGTCTTCAATATTCAAGGCCCTTCGAGAGCCATTCTTGCCCTCAGCACCCTTTGGAATCCTGATTCCGTTACCTGATTCCCAGGAGCCAGTCTCTAGCGGCCCACCGCTTGTGTGAATCCTTCGACTGTAAGTCGCAAACAGCCCACAGCCCTTCAACCACTGAGCCCCACACCGGTCCGCTGTTTCTCCTTTTTGATGGGCTGCAGGGGTGGGGTGGGGGGGGGGGGGGGCTGGAGTGGTTGGTGAGTGGGGATGGGTGTTCTCCCTATTTCTGGTACCCTGCGCCAGTCTGTTACACCTCCGGAGCTTGCAATGCCTTGTGGCATGCTGCCCAGCACAGGTACTGCCATCTTGGGCCCAGACATCTGAGGTGGCAGGATTTTTTTTTAAAATTACCGTCAGCTTCTTTAATGGGCCACTTAAAGCCTGTACGGAGCCATCAGCATTATGACCAGGGAGTTGAATTCTGCAGTGTGACTCCACTCCCCGCTCTCCTGAGTCTACAACAATAGCAGCAACACTGCTGTGACAGCAGCACCACCATTTTTGCAATCCCAATTATATCTTCTATCTTTTCATCCAATTCCCCATATCTGCCTCAGCCAAATTGGGTTTCATAGATCAGTAATTAGCTTAGATTAAATGTAATTTTCAGATTTAACCACAGTATTACCAACATTAATCTGAATGTCTATCCTATTATCCCTCACCCTCAGGCTGTCCCTTCTAAAAGTTAATTAACCATGAGTCATTACACAATCTTAGATCCACAGTAACCTGTCATGCAGATAGGCCCTCAATCAAACATTGCAGAAACTGTCTCATATTCATTCTAGGAACTCAATCTCGAAGCTAATTGTTATCACTGTGTTTCCAATCCATCTGAAGATCAATCCTCCTGGTGAACTTTATAGTTCCCTTCAGCTCATTTAATTAATTAATGTTTACCGCAGCTGTCATTAATGATCATGGAAAATAAACATCTTGGTACTTTATAACTTTGATAATTCTTACCCACAAATATTTTTTTTCTCTTGTGAGACAAAATCATGATTTGCCATTCCCATACTTCTTATCTTAGAAAGAATAAAAATGCTATTTTGCCTAATTTCTTTAAAAAAAATGTAGTGTCTTGGAATCAAATGAGTTCCCTCCTTAAAGCCTTCTGATCTTTCAGGTCCCCACTGTGTTAGTGGCCAGAGGGTTCCAGCAATACACCATTTCCCGATCAGGATCGCATTTAGCATTGAAGAGAAACTTGCAGGTGGTGGTGCCTTATGCTTGAGCTTGCTAGTTTAGGAGCCATCCAAGTGAGCAGCATTGCATGTTTTGAAGATGGGTTGCTGTTGGTGAAGGGAATGATGGTGGATGAGGAACTCATAAAGTCCTGGATGCAGTAAGGTTTCTGGAATTACATTGGAGCTTCACTCATTGAGAGTGTTCTGGACATGCCCCACTGATGACAGAAAGGCATTGGAGTCAGTCACTCACTGCATGACTGAGCCTATGATCAGTTCTTGAGATCGCAGTGTTGATGTGGATGCTTTATTAAATGTTATAGCCAATGGCAATCAACTGGATATTGATTATGGTCCACTCAGTACTTTAGAGTTAAGCTCACTCTAGATCAAGATGGCCTTAGCATGTTTGTGCCACATATCATCCAATGCCCAGAATGTTGACTGATTTATCAAGCATGGGCTACCCCATTTCCTGCAGAGTTGTAAATGCAATCATCGGTGGATGTGCTGGCTATACAGTGGGCAAGAGATCATTGTTGGAATCTGCATTGTAGACTACAGCAAATAGATGTAAATCACTTATGTGATTGATATTCAATCCATCTTTGTTGAAATCAGAAAAATAAAACATTCTTTCTGCATGGATTGTGCTGTTCACAAGATTTGACTCATCATTTCTGCTCATGTTAGAAAGCACGAGTATGTTCAGATGTTTATTGCATGAGACACCCACAGACTGATGTCATCCATGATCCTATTCTCTTTGGAGCAATTTAATCTGAAATTAGATGAGGATTTTCTGCTTCAGAGAACCGAGTTTCCATCACATCCTATTCTTGAAAAGGTTAATCAGCCACTTGCCTCTGCCTTAGAGAATGCTTGGCCTCTGGAGAAAGTGACCCAGGGTAAAGGGGACTTCCTTATCCCCATATTACCACTTCCTTGCAGCTTCTTCCATAGTGGCCCTACGATAGGCTCCAAGAGGAGAGGCTGGAAGACAGTATTCAGGTTTGATGCAGGCATGCTCAAGGACAGAGAAAGAGAGAATCATAGCACATTTCTCTTGGACTTGTCCCTCAAGAGTGTTCAGGATGCAGTACTCTTTAGAGTTCAAACAAGAATGTCACTTCAGTCACTCGCAAAAAAGATCTGCGGTTCAGTGTGGAGGAAGCTCCAGCCATATGACTGACTCTGGACTGCTCTCTCTGTGGACATTTAGGTCACTATCATCTTGACCTTCCACGCTCCTAGGTTATCCCAGAAGACAGCAGCTGACAGTTGCCACATTTCACACTGCACCACACCACTGTAGCAGCTGTAGGTATAATATTGTTGCTTAGCGGGTGAAATAATGAAGAGAGAATCAAAGCCAGCTATTCTCAATGGGGACCATACAGCCCCCTGGGCCAACAGCACATTTAAGGGAGGCCACAGACTGAAATCATAATTTTTTTAAATGTAGTCAGTAGGAGAGAGCTATGGAACTAAGCTGGTTCACAGGGAAAGGGGCCCATAAACTTTGAACAGATTCCTTAGGGGGAAGAGCCAAAAAATATGGTTGAGAATGGGTACTCTAACCATACATCCTTTTCTCATGAGCTGATGGGAATCTCAGAAGGGCAGCCAGGCATCTCCATGTTGATGCTCATGGTTCATCATAACGGAGTAAGAGGGGAAGATTTTGATTGTAATCTTTTTATCAACAAGCAGCACTCAACCAAAAGCAGTGGAAGGTAGGATAATGCATAAAAGTTAAGCCACGTGCTACATGTATTTCTTGAACCAACATTATCCACTGCTTTCCCTTTCAAAAAGTAAATACCTCTACCCATGTGTCAATTTTACCAATTATATGTGAAATTATACAAGTGAACTAATGATCAAAAAAAAATCTACATCCACCACTTTATTGTCGAAGTATTGGAGCACATGAAACTTGATCCCTTTTTCTCTGTTTAACTTTTAGTGTTTTCAATCAGCCAGGATCAATTCCAGACATCCTGTCTTACTTGGATACATACCTCATTTCCAAAACGCCTGAGACCAGACGTTTTTGGGTTTTTTTTCGGATTTTGGAACAATGGAACAAAGTAGCACAGTCGCACTAGCAGAATACTGGTATCATCAGTTAAACAGCAACAACAAACAACGGGCAGCTTTTTTGACCACCAACATGATGCCACAAGTGGAAAATTCACATGAAATAATGTTTAGTACTTACCAAAAAAAACTTGTTCTTTACTTACAATATAAGATAATTGCAGCATCAAACACTAGAAATTCTCCTCGATGGCTTTTTCAAATGTTTCGTCCAGTGTCATCTGCCTCAGTGGTTTTTGCCTTAGAAGTCTCCCTTCGATTTTATAAACTGACGATTTCTTGCTCTGTTATGAATGCACACTGTTCTAGTCCTTCAATAAGTCCACCAGACATTTTCACCACGTCGTCTATAGGCACTTTTTCTGCAGTGTTAACAAAGTCTTCTATCTTCTCTCTCACTCACTTTAATTCAGCACCATTTCACCATCAGTCAGTGAATGAACAACTGGAGCCTCATTATCGATGTTAAAAATTTCTTCAATATCCACTTCTTCAAGCTGACTGACCGACTCTGAATGTGCATAGGAACATAGGAAGTAGGAACAGGAGTAGGCCAAAAATGGCCCATCGAGCCTGCTCTGCCATTCAATACAATCATGGCTGATCTAATTTATGACCTAACTCCACCTACCTGCCTTCTCCCCATATCCCCTAATTCCTCTATCATGCATGTAAAAATTTATCTAACCGAATTTTAAATATGTTTAATGATGCAGCCTCAACCACTTCCCTGGTTAGAGAATTCCAAACATTCACTACTCTCTGGGAAAAACTATTTTTCCTCATCTCTGTCCTAAATCTACTCCCCCGAATCTTGAGACTGTGTCCTCTCGTTTTAGTTTCCTCAGCCATACCCTTTATAATCCTATATGTTTCTATAAGATCTCCTCTCATTCTCCTGAACTCGAGCGAGTTTTGCATATATCTTTTGCATATGTAAGGAGGTCGCACAACATTGTTTCTTTCCCTCACCGGACGTACGGAATCCTTCAAAATCACCATCTTGTTCATCATCATTGCTGAATCTAGCTGCAGACCAGAGGTTGTGCCAGTCATGTACAACTGTGCCTTTAGTCACTGAGATCCAAGCGTTGGCAACAGCATAAACGGCATCCTTTATGCTAAACTCATTTTGGAAACAGGCCACACCTAAGAGCCTCTGTTCACTGCTGACAGGAAGTTGTTCAAGAAAATATTTTTATATTATTTCTCATAGATCTAGGGGTTCCTTGGTCACATGGCTGCATTAATGAAGTCACATTTGGGGGAAAAGTACATAACGTCAGCTGAATATCTGTTCGAGGATGAGCAAAACAGTTGCCAAGGAATAAAAAAAAAATCTTGCAGTCATCATCCAGTCCATTTTCCTTGGAGTTAGCACTACTTGCTGGCACAAAATGTTTGTGAAAACAATCATAAAAGATATTTCTGGTGACTCATGCCTTTCTGTTTGCATAATAATGGACTGGTAAGAAATTTACTCCTTTAAAACAACAAGGATGCAAGCTTTTGTCTATCACAGCCTGCTGCATTAACACATCCAAACACAGTTATTCTGTCCTTGGCATCCTTAATTCCTGTAGGGGCTGTCTCATCAGCTATAGTCAGTGTTCTTCTGGGGCAATATCACTAAACAGTGATGTTTCATCAGCATTATCAACTTGCTCTGGCGTCAGATTTTCCTCAGCGATAATCTTGGCAAACTCATCAATGAATTTCTCTGCTGCTTCATGATCAGCAGACGCTTTATCACCACAAATCTTAAAAAATTTAATGCCATGTCTTTTCTTAATCCCCTCAGTAATGGTCAGCCTCATGACACCCACCATCTATTCTGCCATTACAGTCAACGTGGGCTAACTAACAGCCCCAACTGCACACAAACCCTGCGCATGCGCCAACTCCAAGTCCATAGCACAAGCACACTGGAAGATATTGGCCCCTAATTATTATGTTTCAAATTAAAAATAACAATCAAATACATTAAATTCCAATACTATATAGATCTTCATTCTTCATAGGCCTGAGGATACCAGCACATAGCCTCCAAAAGAATGATCTTTACCACCCCTCTAGACCAGTAATGTCTGTAGACTGTGTAGTGTGCAAGGGGCAAAAAAGCAAAAAATAAAGTCAGCCAGTTTTTGGGTTTCTTCCACGGTCATAGCATTATATTAGGATATTCTAATTCCACTATCTTTAGCCCTTTAACGATATCCTGTTCATTTTAGCATTTTTGTCAAGAAATTCTGTTTCAAGAACACTGTCTCCTTTTGCATTCCCAATGCACATTGGAATATTTATGGTACTTCTGCAGGTTGAGGTAGCCAGGCACACAGAATCTATTTGATCCATCAATTATATCATAAACAGGGTTGAATACACAGCACTGTTAACCATATAACCATTTACAGCACGGAAACAGGCCATGTCGGCCCTCCGAATCCGCGCTGGTTGACTTGAACAACTCCATTAGCTCCCCCCTCCCGCTCTCTGCCCATAATCCTCCAACCCCCTCACATCCATGTACACATCCAACCTACTCTTAAATGACAGAAGGGACCCTGCTGCAACTATCTCTTCTGGAAGACCATTCCTTCACCTTCCCTAGGAATTTTGATCCATTGCAAGACCAATCACATAATGTAAAAACTGTACGTTGCTGGAGTGTTGTACACAGAATTGCAACTCCCTTGCATTTTGTAGTCCAAAATATCGTGACATTCGTTTAGTGCATATCCCAGATTATTACCACAGTCACCCCAGAACATCCAATATTTTGCTGAGCACCAGCAAAAATCAAACCAAACTTTGCTGGCTTTGAAAGAAAACTTGAGGACATGTCACAGACTAGCACAGTTCCCTTTATGTTTGGAATAAAGGGGAATTCCCACCATGAATACAATATTAAACACAAGAGGCATTCAGGTTCAAATTCCAATTGCTTGGATCAGGAATAGCCCTGTCAGCATCAAGGTTGGGGAGTACAATATTCACTTTTCCATATTTCTCTGCTTCTTTGGCTGCATTGGTAGACCAGGCCCCAGTAACCACATAATCCACATTCCTCCCTTCTTTTAATCCCATAAAGATACAGTTCCACCTCCCTGGAGAAAGATCACTTTGTAGTTTTCAAGAATTTTTAGTAGCTCTTTTAGATCATTTTCTGCAGTGTTGAGAACTTTGATGAAGTCTGCCGATCTATGGCTCACTTCCAGAACACTAATTCCAAATCCCTCTATAATCGAACAGCTCCTTCTGTGCTTCTGAATCCTGGAGAATACCCACAACTTCTTTCAAAGGATGCTTAACAGGAAGGGTCCTTCTGTCTCAGATCACTCTTCCAAACTCAATAACTGACTGCATTTGGGCAACTGCTACCTCAATATGTTTATCAATAACAGATTCCCTTCCTTGTCAGAGCATGAGGTAGGGAATGCTTTGTGCATCTTTATTTTCTCTAGAGGATGGATCAACCAAGTGCCTTACATTCTTGTACATGAGCCCTATGAAAAATGGTGTAATGGGTGCCATCAGCCAGCCCATGACAAATAAAACAGCAAACAGTTTCCAAAGCCCTTTCACATTTCCCAGTACCATCTTTACCCTTTAAACTTCTACGATTCATTTGCACATACCAGCTCGTGAGCATGTCCGCAAATTTGACTAGTCTGGGCACTACAGTCTGCATGCTTCCATTTCTGCTTTGAAAAATTAGATGAGGGATTGTGTAAATGAATGCATTCATTTATCCATGAAGTCGTCACTGCCCTCATCTGCCCTTCCATGGAAAAGAAATTGAATATCCTGTTGCTTCTGCAGTCTCTGAATAAGGAGTCTGGACGCATTGTACCAAGGAAGACATCCTTGAGAATATTTCTCACTCCTTTAAACCATAGATTTTCTGCTCTGACAACAGGGAAATTAATAAGGTATGACCTCAATGCATCTGCACCACAGGGATTAACAATGTGAATTGGATGTGGGTAATTCTTCTTATGTTTGTTCATTTTCTGACCATGGTTATTATGCATTGACAGGTCACCAACAGTTCCGTAACTGTCCTCACACGCATCTTCAAAATGATGCAGTTGAGCAGATGTCGTCATTCCAAATTCTGTGGGCTTGAAGCACCTGTCAACATCTTCCAGCTGGCGAAGATCCTGAACCCAACGTATCCATTCCTGTTCTTTTGTTTCTCAAATAATTTGAAGAACTCAGAGAACAATGTTTCAATTGAATTAATCTCCTTTAAGACTTTCTGTTTTTCTTGTGTTCCTTTCTCTAGCTCTGCCTTGGTCTCTTCATTCTTTTTTGTCATAGGCCGACAATTTTGGCATATTCTTCAACAATTATTTTTCATCCCTGTGCTCTATCCAAGGCTTTCCTCATGTGTGTGTTTCCATTCCAAAGGACTGCAAGCTCTTATTTTACAGCTCACATTGCAGCATCCATGACTTTCTGGCTGTATTTTAAAACTTCAACAATTGGACCAGCAGGAAACAGTAGGTGCAAAACCAGCTACGAGATCTCACTGAAAATATATTGTGCATCAGGGATTAAGGAAGCCACATCCACCATTTTGTGATTCGAATGAGAAAGAACAGACCCAGCTTCAAGATCTACGATACTTCTAGTTGTTGGAACTTCCACATCAAACTTTGTGTCCAAGGGATTAACCAACACCTTCAAAGGACTTTCCTTTAAAGGTAATCCAATGCAATAATAGTCACCAACTAGCTTGGCATATTTTGAGACAAAATCCAAGAACTGCTTGTCTTCTCTTGAAGCCTCTTAGTCGTCCCTGAGGCCCTCAGGAAAGTCAGTCCTGAACTGTTGTTCCCACAGCTCATCAGGTTTCACCACTGATTGTGATGACTGCTCCTAAGCATTATCAATTTTACTTCCTAGTTGTCCACAAGCGTGAGGTCCTTCTCCCACACTCCGTATTACATCCAGTGGTTCCAGAGCCTGTGGTACATCTGAGCCAATCAGCAACTCTATCTCACTGCTAATTTCAGGAGGATGAACATTTCTCATATGAGACCGCTGATCGATATTGTTTTGATGTGGGATGTTTCCTTTGTGAACAGACATAGTTTTCTGAGTGCATATGACTGGGTGATCACAAAATCCAGTCCATTCCCCTTCCTGGTCTTGACTTGTACAGGGCCTATTGAGAGTTTGAGTGATCCTCCCCAGCCCCAGTGAAACCACTTGTCTGAACAGAGGCTTCAGCTCTGTTTTCAGCTGCTTCCTTTCTTTCTACTCGCTCCTTCTCCATTTCCTTCTTTCTCCGATGTACATGCAGCGTCTGGGATGCTTTAAACTGCGTATGTTGCAGCTGGGTCCCTTTCTACAGTTTGTGCTGATGTGGCCTTTACCCAGACAGACAAAACATACTCCCTTTTTTAGGAAAGCGATTTTCTCCCTATGTGCCCTCTTTTCTAACTGTGGACACGTTTCCAAATCGTGTCGACCTCTACAGAACGAGCAACTCGTCACAGCAGGAAAACTCTCCTTCTCCTTGGTTCCTTTATCATTTTCCTTATCTGCAATTGTCACAGTGGTGGCAAAGATGCTTCCTTTTATCCTTGGATGAAGCTGTGCCTTGGACCTCCCCACATTTCTGCTCACTGTTGGAGCGTCTTTGATAGCTTCAAATACTGGCTCTGTTGCAATCTTCACTTGTCTTTCAAGCAAATCCACCATATCCTTAAGGGTAGCTCTTCGACTGATGAAGATTTAGCCTTCAAGAATCTATCTGAGGCCACACCTTACCAATCCCTTTGGCTGTCCTCTTGTATACTGTTCCAGATAAGAGAGACAATCTCTGGGGGGTTTGTTTTTGGTTTCAATACTGTGTACAAAGGATTTAATGAACGCTTGGTACTGAAGTGGGTCACCATCAATAACTTGAATCTCCTTCTTGGACAAAGAAGAGAGACACTGCAGCTGGACCAATAACGCAGTGATTTCATTTTGCCTTTCCATAGCTGTGAATACATTGGTCTGTTCGCCATTGCTTGTAACAGGTAATGTAGCTGGAGATGTCACATGTGGATGTTCACCCAGATTTCTGATGCTTGACCGGAGTGTCAAGGGAGCTGTGGTGAGACATTGCATTTAAGCTACAGCTCTGTCTTTGGTTGTTATTAGTGGTGTTTGTGGATTGGTAACACCGTGCTTTGGGAGGATTTTTCCATCTGCATGTGGTACTAAAGGATCTGCCTTAGCATTAAGATTTTCCTTTTCCTGTTGTCCTTTCTCAAAATACGACTCCATAACATCAGTCACTTCAGATAAGTGAGTTCGATCACCAGATCCCTCTGAGACTTCTAGTACCTCGCCTTGGCCGTATGAGCAGCAATGTTTGCTTCCAGCTCCTTCTGCCTCCTTAGTTGCCGCTCTTGCTTTTTTAAGGCATGTTTATCCTTAAGCCATTTTTTTCATGCAACAAGAGGAGCCACTTCAGCCTCAGCCTTTAACTGTGCAGATGTTGGACTGGAGACTCCACAGCTTGATCCAGAAGATGCATCATCACTTACCACAAAAGACTGAGGTTGTGAAACCATCGGGCTTTGATTGACTATAGACTGGAGCAGCAGCCAGCCTCATGGACCGATCCTGGAAGAATGAATGGTGAGTGTGCAAGGAGTTGTGGGTAGGATCGATCTTGCAAGGCATGTCCAGCCGGCAGTAGGCAATCACAGCATTACTGTGGTCACAGTATGACTTTGTTTGCTTCTCCTGCTTCCAACATTTGACACACTGTCACTTGGTTGTATTAGATCCTGCATGTCAGATATTGCCTTAATATTTGACTCTTTCTCCAGTTTGAATTGCACATCCTTTGTGTTTTCATCCTCTTCACCACCATTTTGTAACACACTTTTTCCAAGTTGCTGACTTTAAATTTAGTCGATGTCTTTTTCTATTTTAATATTTTTATTGATTTTGCACAAATAAACATACATGCGCAAAACATTATGGGATGCACAACAGGAATGAAAAATTACATAATTAAAAAATATTGATACATTGGCAGCAGCGGTGGCGGCCATTTTACGGGTCTCCATCCAACTGTCCGCTGAGCTCGAGCACCAAGCACACACAAAACTAGCACAACGTCAATAGTCCCCAGAGGACGAATGGCTGCACCTCCAAACTGTGTTCAAACTAAATAAATACAGAAGGAATCCACAAAAGTAATCCTACCACTTTTGATGGCTCTGGTGCGCTGCTGTCAACGAGCAAGTTTCCACCATGGCAGAGTCCATGGTATCGCTGTGATTCTTGACAAATCATTCTGCCAGCGTGTTCATAGGATGTTCTGCTCTAGGGTTAGAAGCCATGGACCCCTCTGTGGCCGATGCTCAGTCCAATGGAGGTGGATTGCTGTCAGCGGCCTGATCTAGGCTTTCCCAATATGGCCACCATATTGATTTCAGTATCGCTCAAAACCAAAGAGGGATGGTAGGACTGTTTCAACAATGTCCATTCAATCAAATTCAGTCATTGATGCAGCTATTTTCTACCGACTAAATGTAGTGACTAATATCCATAAAAATAGCCACTTGGAGGCTGAGTGGACTCTTTGACGTGCTCGAGGAATTCACGACAAAGACCAGATGAGTTTGAAAACGGCTTATTAATTAACACAAAAGGACTCGTAATGTTTGTGGTAATGTGCTTAAATTTGGTAACGGTAACAATTAATCCCCCTGGTAATGGTTAACAGAAAATACCATGGCCTCACTCACCCACCGTCTTTTCCACCATTACAGTCAACATGGGCTAACTAACTGTTCTAACAGTGCACAACTCCCGTGTGAGTGACAACCCAACTCCATAGTGTGTGTGCTCTGGAAGATTCTGAACGTGTGCAGCCTCCAGACCCCGGGATGCTGCCGATGCCCTCAGCCAAACTGACAATAATAAACAAAGAGCCTTTGGCTCTTACAATAGGTTTCACATTGACATCATCAAAGACCATAGGATTAGTGGGTATCCTGTCATTTGAATGTTTGCTAATAGCCCAGCCCTGAAACAAAATGACAATATTACTTTGATATAGGGAAACAGCAGAGTTTGTAGCTAGGAATCGGTGCTGATATTCAGGATCATCAAGAATATTTATTTATTCCCATCTTCCTGTGCATAAATTCTGTTTCATATATTCATTTTAAATGCATTTTGTCATTATGTTACACTCTAAAGATTTCAAATTCTCTCATGTCTTTGCACACAAAATTAACATCTTCCAGCTTTTCGAAAGATTCACAAACGTTCTGCCTTTCTGAGTCTAATTCAATAATGAACTAAATTTGCAAACAAATGCTAAATGCAGCCTCTCTGAAACTCAGGATGGAAAACAAATAACAGAGTAATATTTTTCACTCCTGTAGCCAGGTTGAAATTCATTTATTGTCGTGTGTGCCAAGGAGTAGTGAAGAAAAGGTACATTTTCACCCTCGCCCCCTCCCTTACCACCATTCGGGCCCCCAAACAGGTCTTCTAAGTGAAGCAACATTTCACTTGTGAATCTGCAGGGCTCATTTCCTGCATCTGGTGCTCCCGTTGTGGCCTCCTCTACATTAGAGAGACTGGATCCAGACTGGTTTCATTAAGCGACCTTGCTCTGGTTGCTCCAATAACAGGGATCTCCTGGTGGTCAACCATTTCAATTTCGCACCCCACTCCAATGCCAACATGACCGTACATGGCTTCATGCTTTGCTGAACTGAGGCCATCCGCAAATTGGAGGAACAGCACCGAATATTCTGTTTGGGCACTGTCTAACCAGATCGCATTAATATCAACTTCTCCAGTTTCTGTTAGGCCACTCTCTCCTTTCCTTTACCTTCCATCCCCTTCCTTCTCCATTCAGAGCTGTCCCCTCCCTTCATCACTTCTCAGCTTTTTTCTCTTATGCCCTCCCACCCCTCAGTCCGCTTGCCTATGGGTCTGTGCTCATCCCCCTTCCACTCCCCTACAATTTTATTGAGGTGCCTGTCTGCATTTTGTTCATTAATTGCTGAAAGGCCTAGCTCGAAACTTTGGTTATGTACCTTTCTCTTCGCTACATTAAAAAATGCAGTGCGACTTGTCAAGCTTCTCCAGTATTTTTGTGTAAACCTCAATCATGGCGTCTGTACTTTCATTCTTCCACTCTGAAGTGAAAATTATTTGTTTGGGATGCAATCCAGCAAGACCACCCATACACCACTAAAACAGGGCAGCATGCACATTTAGAAAACAATCAATTAGAATGGCATGAGGACAACATATTTTCCCAGTGCGAAGCCCTTCTTCAGTGCCAAAGAAACGGTCCTTGAATGCTGGGGTACACAATTTCTCATTAGTGTCATAGAACATACATCACATCTAATCCATGCTAAACTATTATTGTCTTGTACTATTGACCTGCACTCAGACCTCCATAACCCTCCCATCCATGTACCTATCCAAACTTGTCTTAATTGTTGAAATCGAGCTTCCCAATAGGAGGAAGAAGAAAATGTTGGTGTGGGAGGAGTCCTTTAATTTGTTGGCCACTTTTCAAAAGCAATAAGATGGGGTCATGGTGTTCTACAGCATGGAAACACTTGGTATAGTTGGAGTCAAAATGGAGGTTTGTATGATGATCTGAATTGCGTTCACCACTCTCTATAGTTTCTTCTTCATTCTATTTGCTCTGTCTGCTCTATGCACTTTGATTCTCTGCTTTGGCCAGGTGGTAAAGGTTTCATTATTGTTACATAATACAGGTGCCTAACCATTTATCCAGAATTCCAAAAACCAGCAACCTCCAAAAACAGGCAATTTTTTTTCAATAGGTGGCATCTGCTCATCAAAGTTAGGGTTTGGCATCAAATAGGACCCTATGTGACCCTCGCTCAACTCCTGTGTATCCCATTGTGTTCCACATCCCTAATTAGTGATATAATTACTTTATAAGTATCCTACCCATCGAGCATGACCCTCGCTCAACTCACATTGGAATATCCCATGTTGGTCCACTACTTTATAAGCGGCTCTGAATTGCTGTACATTGATGCCGGTCCAGCGTTGCGGCGCTTTCAGTTGGCCCGGCAACTCAATGGCCATTGTTGCTACCCATTATCCCCCCATGCACCTGTAACTACTCTGCCAATGTAGGGGAACTGAGAAGGGGCCATTCTCCTGGTGCTGGTACAGTGGTGGGGAAAGCGAGAGACTGCAGCGCCATTCGGGCAGGTGAGGGGGTGAGATAGCAGCGAGACGTGGGCAAAGGGGGAGAGACAGCAGCCCGAGGTGAGTAGATGGGGAAGAGACAGCAGAGTGACTCAGGTGGGCTTAAAGGGACCGAAATCAACACGATTCCAAAAATCTGGAAGATTCCGAACAACAGCAGGTGTCCAGTCCCGATGATCCCGAATTAAAGGTTAGGCACCCGTACTACATTCAGAATGTAACAAACATGAAATTCTCGAACTTTTGTCTAGGGTAAGGCAGACAGAAAGTTGCCACTTTGTCCCGCGCCCCTCACAGAAACCTACAGCACCTGGTGTTCCTAGGCGGTCTCCACTCCAAGTACTACCAGGCTTAGCTTCCGCAATCAGACAATCCCAGGCATACTCAGGCTATTAGGTAAGCAAATATTGTCCTTCAGAAACTATAAAATGCAAACTGCAGATAATTGAAACATAATTTGCTGAAAATAACTCAGCAGGTCACGCAATTTCTCTGAAGAGAAACAAAGTTAACTTTTCCCCAGTCGATAACCTTTCAATAGAACTGGAAACTAGAACATATTTTAAATTGCTCCTTGTACATATCCTAGTTGCTCCATCCTGTAACAGACATTCCCCTTCTTCATGATCTTCCCCCTACTCGATGACTTGTAACATGCCCGTTTTCTAACCTTTCCCAGTTCTGATGGAAGGTCTTCACCCTAACTGCTAACTCTGGTCGTCTCTCAACTGATACTAATGGGCCTGCTGTGGTTGCCAACATTTTCTATTTCTCTGTTGGAAACATGACCTGCATGAGTGGTCATTTTCTGCTGAACTCAACAGATTCTGTTATCCTTAATGAGGTTCTTCCCCTTTACATTCCTAATCATAATAGCTCTTTGTAACTTTTTTTATGTACGTTCAACCTTCTTGTCTTGAAAATGACAGGGAAGACACTATTCTGATTCAAGTATCACACACCTGTTCGAAGAGGAGGTAGTTTATTTTAAAACAATGGAGAACTGGCACAGAGGAGATGATGACTGCAACTGACCAGCCATGTTCACGTTGATGCTGCTGGAGGGGCTGGATAGCTCTACTCTCTTGCATGCCAAAATGAAATAGGAAGATAAAGAACAGAAACATTGAGACTGGATGACTTTGAACCAAGTAATAATACGAGGCACAACAAATTTAATACTATTGATTTGCAAATATACAGACAACTTGAAACTCAATTACATGCTTGCAGAAACATTATGCATTTTCACTGAGATCCGAGTTACACAAAAGTCACATCATTCTTCTTGACACTTACTCCCTGTCCGCTTCTCCCAGTCGAGGAGGGACACCTTGGCCGCCTGCTTTTTCATCGACCTAAGCTGAAGGAAAAAGAACCACAGACTTGCGCTGACCACTGGGCAAACAGTGGCTTTTTACACACACTGCCGGTTAAACTTTACAACTTCTTCTCTGTCCCCAACATTAATAACATCGATCTTGTTAATACAACACCCCAATGAGGTACAATACAAGCAAAACATGAACATGGTAAATTTTTATCTCCTCAGAATGTTCTCCTGTTCCCTTGGTGCAGGCACAGAAGCAGCAAGAGAACACAAGACTGATTTTATTGATGCTATTATCGTATGATATCAAAGGGTTATATTTTAGAATGCAGACAAAGCAATAGAAGGAGACCCTTTTTATATTACAACTAATAGAAGCGCCAATAATCCCCTAGTTTAGGCTTCAGCCACTTAATGAGGCATAGCCAAGGCCTATGATAATGAAAATAACTAAAGACACAGAAAAAATTAATGAAGCAGAGGTAGTGAAAGTTCTTTTGACAAAATCTCCAGAAGACCAACATGAAATTGAAAGAGGAGGACATTTTTTTTTAATTTTTAAACATGCAAACACTTCTGGAGTCATTTTGTGATTCCCAGTACCTGATAGGAGGCCAGTTTTGAGGCCTCAGACAGAACCGTGCACAGTTTTCTAACCATCCAAATGAAAACCAGAGGCAGTGCTCCTTGAATTTCTGAGCATTGTTTACAACATGCAAGGCACTCTACAGTGCACACATAGTTAACAATTACACTTCTGTTTTTTTTGTGATGGGAATGGCAGTGTTGCTGATTCTTTTACCGCCTGGGAAAGGGCCGAATTATTATTTGATGGTAACGTGACACAGTTTGAGAATGCTTCTCCATCACACATCAGCATGTAAATTATGAGATCACAGTGGAACACAAGTTTATATTTTTGCATACAATTAAAAGACATTAGAAACATTGCTCCCACTATTGACAATAAATAATGGCCCTGATTATTCACATGCACAGTTAGCGGTACCTAGTGACAAGTGAACATTGAGTGATGAGGAACTGAATCTCCTGTGGCTTTTGCTGTCTGGGAGCTTGGAAACGTTATTCATCCCGATGATCAAGGCCCCAGTCGGACAAAGAGGAGCTCAGGTCAATTTTGAACCTTCTCAACCATTATTTCATCATCTTCTGTGGAGGAAAAGAGTTCTTCACTTTCAGTAGTTTCCTGAAAACAGGCAAGAAGAGCAGATAATGAAATATTATCATCCCAGGCTGCACATTAAGAGTTGAGTCCTTGTCACTCCCGATTTAAGTGCAAGTATGGTCTGACAGGTCATTCTGAATTTATAGGCTAGAAACTTGAATCACACTCACACCTTCAGCACGGCAAGTCATCCAGACTATCAGGAATTATAGACCAATGTGGGTACCAACATAGTTTAATTTTTGTTAGTTCATAGGAATAAGCTGCTAGAACCTGGGAAATGCCCAAAATATTAATTTGTTTAATTTTACTTTGTAACTTTTAACAATGTACTTTAAATCCACTGGGCGGCATCTAGGGCAAGGCTAGATTTTCCATTCAATACTTCTAACAAGAGGCCAACGCACTATAGATGGCACTGAGATTGCCAATGGGTTTGAGGCCAACTCAAAACAGGTGAAGTGGTTGCATCAATTTTTCTGAAGTCAGTTCATTTCACCGATACAAGGACACAGCAGGAGAGGAATACATTTATGTAGGAAGACTCTCAAACATATAGCAAAACATTGGAAGTCTTTGCGAAGGCATGTAGGGGGACAAAGAAGGGATGGTGAAAACAGAAGGAAAAGACTTTGGTTTGAAGATCAAAGGCAGAGACCCCACTTGATGTGCAGACAATTGAATGCTGAGAGAGGTGACTGTGACAATTGGCTCTCAGGTTCAGTATCATAGCAGTCCTTGCAAGGAGATGCAGTAATGTTGCACCCTTGTGTCTATGACCATACAACCTTTATGTTACATGGTCACTGTACATGCCTTTGCAGAGGATGCATCTGTCCTGCACCTACTTGTCTGCTCACTCAGATCCACATCAATATTCTTGAGAGGTATTTGTTCCATAATCACGGAGGTAAAATATGAATGGTGTGGTGCCACTGGGAGCACAAAGGAAAACACCCAACTCCAGTTGAGATGAGCAAAAAAACTGTTTTATTCCCTTTCCAACCAACTTTTAATGTCACTTCCAGTTTGGCCATCCCAAAACCGGAAGTGACATCGTGAGGTCCCCGGCGCGTTTCTCAGTTCACGGGCTTTGTCCAAGGTGAAGTGGGGGGGGGGGGTGGGTCTAGCGCCATCTCAGCATGGGCCCACAAGATGCAAGGTCAGCCGCCCTAAGGGGACGATTTGCATGCCACTCCATATGGGATTAATGAGGGCGTTCCAAACATGTAGCACAACACTTGGTGTGCCAATAGTCATTAATTCAAAAGATAAAGTAAGGTAATTACTGCATCCCAAATGGAAAGCAAATACAACATTCTCTCTCTTCATCCCATCACCAAATCACCTTTTCAGACTGATTACTATCACTGGACAACAAAGATTTTGCTTCTTGAGTACTTTTGGGTGCATTTTATGGATTTTGAGCTGCTGATCATGAAAATTGCCTTAAAGATTTCCCATCATGAATTTATTTAGATAAAAACCTATGTTTTGTGATTTCCTGGCATATTTTAAGTCGACTAGTACATTGCCCACAAAGCAAGGTGTTTTTGGTCATTCCAAGCACACCTGGGCATGGATTCAGTGCAGGTACGATGCAAACATTGTCTGAGGCCTGGACATGCTTGGAAGGCATTTAAAGATGTTGAGAATTTTCTTGGCAGCTGTGGAGCACCAAGGTACACCAGCTCATTGACAACGTGGCTCCCGCACACAAAACCATGAAGTGCATCATCTCATTCAATCCATTCTCTGTCTTCACATTTGGATTTCTTCCCTGCTGACCCTGGTGCCATCAGAGATGAACACAGTGAAAGGTTTTACCAGGACATTGTGACCACGACAACTGGAATCCATCAATGCTGGCCGATTATTGTTGGACGCTGACACAAGAGGCATCTGATTCAGAGTACAAACAAAAATCAGCGGGAAAACTTTTTTTTAGGTCAATTGAACTGACGCAGTGTGTCAGCATCATTATGTGATTAAACATGCAGCACAGTTAGTATAGAAGTAGTATATCTAAAAAAAATTAAGAAGTGAAGAATGCCAAATTCAGTAAAAGTTAATTTAATGTTTCTCCAACTTGCTACAGCCCCTTTCACACTTGCATTCCATTAAATTGCCTATTCAGTGTCCTGGGATAGGAATAGGGGTTTGACTTTTCCACTCCTAACTGGGACACTGAACGCTATCACACTTGCAAGGAGCCATCGCCAGGGTTAGGACCCTTCGACCTTCTACCAGAGAGGTCATGATGCATCGAGTGATTTTTTAACCTGCCTTAAATTCTGATCGATGTATTATGATCTTATATTTGAACAAACTTAATCATGCCTAATTATAACATAATTAAGCTTTATGTAGAGCACAGTTGTGATAGTACAGATCTATCACCAATGTACATAGTGTATATAGTTACTGTATCTAGACTGTGCTTACAGCGATTGGCTGAGAGCTAAGCCACACCTATTGTCTGGGCCTTAAAGGGTTGTGTCCCGAGCCAGGTCAGATCATTCCGGACTGGTCGGCCACCTGTGAAGAGCTCCGGTCTTTTGCTAATAAAAGCCTTGGTTTGGATCAACAAGTCTTTGGTTCTTTCGACGAGCTCTACAACAGTATGAGCTCATCAGCTCCTGTTGTGGTTGTGCTAACCTATATAATCACTCTGGCAAGAGTGAAAGGGGTTTACGAGATACAGCAAATCTGAAATCAGGTTGGTGTTCAGATCAAAGTTGACTCCCATAATCCCCAATTTTTTCAGGAACCAAACCTTTTAAAAAATTTGTATTCCAACAATTTGATACAAATTTAAATTGATCAATGTAAAAGATTGCATGGGGGAGTGGGAGGGAATGATTTGTAAAATGTTACAACTGGATAGAAGATCTAAACTTCATTTCACACCACTTACATCCCACATATTATTGAGTGCTAAATACTTTAAAGGAAGTGGCTTTTGTGTGAATGCAACAATCAGACCTACAATGAAGGCAATTAGCAAACAAGTCAAAACACTTGCAAAAGTTTTTTTTGTGACCACAGGATATTTCAAATTGATACACAGCCAATGAGCTACTTTGGAGAAGCAATTGCTTCCTGACATGAGACTCTATAATAAATTTGTCCAAAACAAAATCTCACAAGCAACCATCTATTGTGGTTTCCTCGCACAACCCAAGAATTGGGTTGGTGGGCTAATGGGATACTGTGAATGACCGGCTGGTGGTGGGTAGAAAAACCAAGGAGAGTGGCAAGGTGTGTTAGTAGAGTAACTGCCTCATAGTTCCAGCAATCTGATCAATCCTGGAGGTGCACAAGTAGAGTCTGGGTTGGGGGGACATTGATGAGAACAGCACAGCTGGTCTAGCGGTTAGCACAACACCATTGCAGCGCCAGCGTTCGGAACCGGGGTTTGAATCCAGCGTCGTCTATAAGGAGTTTGTAAGTTCTCGCCATGTCTGCGTGGGTTTCCCCGAAGGGGCTCTGGCATCCACCCACCGTTCAAATGGGTGGCACGGGCTCATGCGCCAAAATGTTACCATGTTGTATGTCTAATTCAAATTTAAATAAAGAGCACAGGGAAAATAAAATGTGATTCGTGCAAGAGGTGTTTGATTGTTTGAACGGACTCAGGAGATTTGGTGCTGGTCATATTCCACATCTTCTCAAGACTTTTTAAAAAAAAAAATCATCTATTCATCTGGATTCATAAGCTTTGATTTTTAGCTTTCAGAGGAATCCATCCCTATAGCATAAGAAAAATGTATAGAATTAAGAGAATTCAATGTAGGGAAATACTTGGGAGAAGGGGAATCATTTAACAGCCTTCATGGACCCAAAGCCACAAGGATATTAGTATATTTTTAAATTTTCATTTAACTGAATTATTCTTTCCAATAGATTACACAGGCACAATAGGCCAAGTGATCCCCCTCAATAACTCGTAATTCCAGAATAAGAGTGAGCAGCTTGTGCTGATCAGGTTAGATGAGGGTCTGGGATGGCTGTCGGGGTTATTGAACCAAATGCCATTTTCTAAAGTGTGCATTCCATGCAATTCTGAAATAGTGGAATGGTCAGCAAGCAGTGGGTGTCTCGAGCTCTCATTACCTTCAGTTTTTCCAGTTCTTGTCTTCCAGGCAGGGATATCTGAGGCGTGTGAAAAGCCTATCACAAGAAGAAAAGTCCTTGGTCACCAGAAAAATCAGAAAAACGTTTGGGACATGAAATAGATTTGGAGGTCAACAAGGATGAAAGGGACACTTTTCCTCCTGTGTGCCCAGGCAGATTTCACTTCTCAGAACTTCTTTTAGAGAGTATCTTGCCATTGGTTTTGTGCACTGGTAGAACCCACGTGCCCAGGTACAGAGGAGACCAAGACCTCCAATCAATAGATGTATTTCAGTACATTGTCACATTAAGAATCCAAAGTTCAATTCAATTAAAATGAACATATCTCCATTTTAAAATTCATAACCCTGTGTGAATCATATTGTCTATCAACATGCAAATATATACATTGGTTTTAATGATACAACATGTTAGAAGGCCCTTCCTGTCCAAGAAATCCATGTTGCCTAAATAACTCACCAACCCCATACATTTTAATCAACTGAGGTTGCTAGTTATTAAAGGAACTCTCCTAACCGTCCTGTGTGCAATTAAAGTAAATAAATATTCCTTATGGAGGTAGAATGAATGTACACATGAGAAGCAGGAATAACCACTTAATCCTCAAGCCTGCTCTTCCATTTAACAAGGCCATGGGTAATATGATGCATTCTTTCCCATCTCCACTAGCACCCCCCCCACCCGCTGTAATCTTGTTTATTTCGAACCAATGATAGAATATTCATTGATGTGATCATCTTCTGCCCGACTGCATACAAAGAATGTTACTAGAATAACGTAGCACCCATTGAAGAATAATTCAGACCAGAATCTCAACAAGGCGGCTTGGAAAAGCTGATACAGAAATGATCTTTCAACCACAATATGAATTAGCTTGACGGGCAGGACTCGTCTTTATCTAGACAGGGAAGGGTTTCAACAAGTTGAACGTTTATAAAGAAAGACCTTCTTTGCCTGCACAATTTCATCCGTGGATTTTGAGCGACTCTTGACATTTTGCTTCTGTGGTGAAGGTGATTCATTCTGAGGGAAAACAGAAGGTTGCAGGGCATTAAAAGTCCATTCGGGAGTGTCAGCTTCCAAATGAGAAGCTGGCAAATCTTCTGCGAGTTGTTTCCAAGTGATACAAAGCAAAAAGCTGTAAATACTGCAAATGTGAAAACAGCTGCTCAAGTCACTAATTCGGAAAAAAGGAGACCAGCATGAAGCATTACCCTCTTTGGAAAGGTGTTGCCTGACCTTTTGAGTGTATCTTCTTTATTAAATATCAAATTCTAGAATCTGTAGTTATATTTTCTCTTTTTCATAAATTTAACTTATTTAGACTTCAGAAAATAAGGCGATATAACTATTTTAGGTTCTGATAGGATATATACTTTTATTGTTATGACATGTTTCATATCTGGTAATGAAAAGACTTGCAATGCACATTGGTTAATGGTCAGCTTGCCTTCTCTACAGTAAGGTAGCAGTGGCAGTGAACTTGAGAGGTGAATTTTGTGTCTTGGAACTATCGATCTACCTGATCTGAGAACAGTTAAAAACAACAACAACAAAAAAACTTTTAAGGTAAAACTGTGTGAAAAGTCTTTGGACACAGTCACTCTGACATGTGAATGACCCTTTACAATTCACAAGGAAAGAAAATAGCCATGGTTGAATTATTAGTTCACACCGTGGCCACTGTCAGAAATTGATCACACTTGAGCTGAATGAGGATAAAGGACAGGAGGGTTGAATATCCAAAATATGGGAGGAGGAGTAGCGACATTATCTAGTCAAACTCATGGAAGAACTTTAGGCAATGACCAATTCTATAAGGAATGATCCTACGCAATTGACATTGATTCTATTGGGAACCTATGATTAGATTGGTGCTGATGAATTGAAAGTAAAATGGTGGATAGATGACAATAACACTTATAGAGAATTGAATGTATTTGAACGTGCAACACAAGTTTTTTTTAAAATTTAGACATACACCATGGTAACAGGCCATATCAACTCATGAGTCCATGCCGCCCAATTTACACCCAACTAACCTACACCACCCCCCCCCCCCCTCCCCGGGTACATTTTGAACAGTGGGAGGAAACCCGAGCTCCTGAAGAAAATCCATGCAGACACGGGGAGAACGTACAAACTCCTTGCAGATAATGTGGGATTTGAACCCTGGTCCTGATCGCTTGTGCTGTCAAGGTGTTGCACTAACCGCTGTCAACTGTACGACCCATACAATTAAAAAAATAATAATTCAATTATTTGGTTATAATGTCATAATTAACTGTAAAGTCAGAATTATAGAAGGAGCAGAAAGGCTCTTCTGACAATGCAATAAAGAAAGGGGGCCAAACTGAGTACATTTATTGCATTGCTCTTTCTGATACAAAGAATTAATATTAGAGGTAACTGTCTTACCATTTTGTCCATCTTGAGCTTTCTGCAGGAGTTCCGTGCACTAATTGCTGTGGCTTTCCCTTGTTATCAACCTTCTCCCTTTAGCAGAACAAATGCATATGCAAATAAATAGCATATTTATTGCCCACTTACAGAAAGTCATTGTACTAAAGTGTTCTTGGTACTGCACCTCTTACATCCACGTCAAACTCAGCAGGAGGAGGCTGACCCAAGGATGCCTCCCTGAACCACTCACAAATGTACCTCCATGTGAATTACTGAAAATATACTTCAACACAAGCCAGCTCAAACACATCAACATTGTTGTAACTGCAACAAAATATAATTCGGCCCAAGGATACAACACAAATTATCTAAAATATACGTTGACAGTTATCTCAACAATATTTCATCACAAATACCCTCAACATGAACAAACTGCAAACAAACACATTACAGTAATAGAAAAATATCTCAATGGGATGTGCTATAAAATATTCAGAGATTAGTGCAACTATAGAGTGACACCATTGCACTGGGAATGGAGAAGACATTTAGAATAGAATTAATTTTAAATTGGGCCATTTTGGCCCACGAGTCTGTGCCACCCAATTTACACCCAAATAAACTACAACCCCTGATATATTTTGAAGGGTGGGAGGAAATCAGAGCCACTGGAGAAAACACAGAGAGAGAGGGGTGAACGTACAAACTTCTTACAGACAGCCCAGGATTCAAACCCCAATCTGGAATGTTGGTGTTGCACTAACCTCTGCACCAACCATGCCTGGTTTAAAATGGAGCTTTTGAAATGTAGCACTCTGATATTGCTCAGGAGGGTAAAGTTTTGTCTATGTAATGGTAGCCAGGTGACAATAAATGGTGAAGGTGTCTGATCAATTTGAACGTAGCTTGGAGGAATTTGCAACTAAGAGTGCCATTTCAATGACTTTAACTATATCATGGAGATAATCATCCTCATGGACATCTCTCACCAATTCGATCTGATCTGCAATCAGATTGCAGAATGTCAGTTCAACAGAAGGTTTTTCTGGAGGAGTCACGTGATGGAGTAGTGGCCAGTAGGAGAATACCAGCCCGCTCCAGAAAAGAAGGAAAAAAGTAAAGAAAAAGCAAAGCAACAAACACACAAACCACAACAAATAAAAAATAAAGATGTGGAGAAAATGGCACCAAAGAAAGAAAAGCCAAAAACAACGGGAAAAGAAGAAGGAATGACGTCGGAAGAGAAAGGTGAAGGCCTTACCTGTATGAAGAAGTAGGGACCCACTGTGGAGAGAGGAGCCCACTACCTGAGGTCAGTGGAAACCTCGAATGGTCATGACCCACCGAGCGCAGGACTACAAGGATGGCTCACAGAGCCAAACAGAGGTGCGCAACCGCGCATGCGCACAACGAAGACAACACCGACGGGAGGGGGGACCAGCTGAGTAAGACCCGACAGCAGGGCTCCCAGCAGGAAGATACAGAAAATAATGGGAATGAGAGGGAGGAGAATGAAAAAAGGAAATCATAGACTCAACAGATGACCAGCCCAGAGAAAGAGGACCAACATCAAGACACCATTAATAAAAAAAAATACCCAGCAAACTGAGATAAACAGCCCAACAAGAAAGTCAGAAGAGACACAGATACAAGGAAGAGAGGTAGAGGACACAGGTCTTGGAGTGGACTCAGGGGAAGAGGAGGGAGAACATCAAGCTCTGCATTGAAAAATAGAAGATAAAGGGAATGGACTGTATATAGATAGGAAATTTTTTGAAGAATATATAGAAGCAGTAAAAGAATGGCAGACAAGAGAATTTAATGAAATAAAAAGAAGAATAAAAGGTACAGAAGAAAAAGTGAATAGATTAGAGATGGTAATGACAAAAATAGGGAAAAGAATAGACAAGATGGAAGAACGAGAAACAGCCATAGAAATGGAAGTGGACGACTTAAAAAGGAAATTGGAAGAATCTGATAAAAAATTTAAAGAAACACAGGAGTTGTTAGCTTAGAAGATGGATATAATGGAAAACTATAGTAGGAGAAACAATATAAAGATAGTGGGCCTTAAGGAAGATGAAGAAGCCAAAGATATGAAAGAATTTATAAAAGAATGGATCCCCAGGGTCCTAGCAATGCCAGAATTACAGGAAGGAATGGAAATAGAAAGGGCACACAGAACATTAGCCCTTAAACCACAGCCACAACAAAAAAATCAAGATCCATTCGAGTAAAATTCCTGAGATATACGACAAGAGAATATATATTGGAGAATGCAATGAAAAAAATAAGAAAAGACAAAGAGCCACTGGAATACAAAGGTCAATTTTTTTTTTCTACCCATACACAAGTTTTGAGCTCCTGAAGAAGAGGAAGGAGTTTAACGCAGCAAAATCGATCCTATGGAAGAAAGACTTATGTTAAGATATCCAGCGGTGCTTAAAATAGTTATCCCGGAGCAGCAAAGCAAACTGTTCTCCGATCCGGAGAAAGCACAAGAATATGCAGAACGCCTGCAAAACAGACGGAGAGATGAAGAGATGTAACAAGAACAAGAATGATGAAAAAACTTCATATAAAGAAGAAGAAGAAAGTATAAGTAAGAACTAAGAAGGGGAAGAAAGGAAGTAAGGGGGGAATTAAGAGAGTGAGCTTTGTTATATGTGAAGATATAACTTCTGGAGGGGGCTGTGTGGGAGAGAACAACCAGTCACTGCGAAATCAGTTGACGCTTGCGAGCGGGTTCGCAATCCAAACGGAGAGGGGAGATGTGGTTTCCCGACCAGGGATAAGGGGCAACTCAGAGAGGGGGGGGACATTTGGGGTTAAGTGAATTTTAGATGTGGGAATAGTGTAAATATTTTATGTTTTAGAAGTGTTGACTTACAGTGCGTTCAAAAAAAGAAAACAGAAATGGATAAGGAGGGAAGGTGGTGATGAGGAAGCAGAAAGGAAAGGTAAACAAAGTATGAAATGGCCATGTTGAACTATATGACTATAAATATTAATGGAATACATAACCAAATCAAAAGGAAGAGGCTGTTAAATTTACTGAAGAAAAAAAAAATTGATATAGCATTTGTGCAAGAAACACATCTAATTGAAGTGGAACACAAGAAATTAAGGAGAGACTGGGTAGGGCACATAACGGCAGCATCATATAATTCAAAACCAAGAGGAGTAGCTATATTAATCAATAAAAATGTACCAATCAAAATAGAGGAGGAAATAATAGATCCAGCAGGGAGGTATGTAATGATAAAGTGTCATATATATTCAGAATTTTGGAATTTACTCAATGTATATGCACCTAATGAAGAAGATCAAAAATTTATGCAAGGTATCTTTTTGAAGATTGGAGATATGCAGGGGAATATACTGATAGGAGGGGACTTTAACCTTAATTTGGACTCAAAGATGGATAAAACTGGAAAAAAAGACTAGCAGAAAGAACAAAGTAACCAAATTTATGGTTAAATCGATGCAGGAAATGCAACTTTTGGATATATGGAGGAGACAACACCCAAAGGAGAAGGAATACTCATATTATTTGGGTAGACATAAAACATACTCAAGGATAGACCTGTTCCTGTTGTCAGCCCACATCCAAGGGAGAGTTAAGAAAATGGAATATAAAGCTAGATTGTTATCGGATCATTCACCCCTGTTATTGGCAATAGAGCTGGAGGACATCCCACCGAGAATGTATAGATGGAAATTAAAAAAGCAGGATTTTAGAGAATTAATTGAGCGACAACTTAAAATGTACATTGAAATAAATACAGAATCAGTGAAAGTTTATACTATGGGATGCAATGAAAGTGTTCATCAGAGGGCAGATAATAAGTTATGTAACTAAGATGAAGAAGGACTACAATTGGGAAATAGAACAGTTGGAAAGGGAAATAGCAAGTACAGAAAAAGAATTAGCAATAAAGGAAGATACAACAAAAAGAAGAGAATTGGTGGACAAAAAAATACAATATGAAACACTACAAATGTACAAGGTGTAGAAGAACATAATGAAGACAAAACAGAAGTATTATGAGCTGGGAGAAAAAAAACCACACAAAATACTAGCTTGGCAGCTTAAGACAGAACAAACTAAAAGAACGGTATTGGCATCAAGGAAAAAGGACAAACAAATTACATATAACCCAACGGATATCAACAAAAACTTCAAGGAATTGTACGAGCCACTATATAGAACTGAGCATGAAGGGAAAGAAGACAAAATAGATGAATTTCTAGCTAAAATTGAACTACCGAAATTGCAAGAAGAGGAGCAAAATAAATTAATAAAACCATTTGCAATAGAGGAAATACAAGATATATTAAAAGGATACCTTCTGGTAACCTCAGACTGCTTCCCAATTTGTCCTTCAAGTAGGTTTATGAGAGAGGATGGACTCCCAATAGAATTCTATAAAACATTTAAAGACTTATTAATTCCTCCTCTCCTGGAGGTAATGAACCAGATTGAAGAAACACAAAACATGCCAGAGTCATGCAAAACAGCAATAATTACAGTAATAGCAAAGATGGGAAAGATCCACTAACACCAGCATCGTATAGACCAATATCTCTACATAATACAGATTATAAGATAATAGCTAAACTATTAGCAAATAGATTGGCCGACTGTGTACCAAAAATAGTAAAACTAGATCAAACTGGATTTATTAAGAAAAGATGAAAAACGGACAATATCTGTAAGTTCATTAACTTAATCCATGCAGTACAAGGAAAAAAGATGTCAACAGTGGCGGTTGCTTTAGACACAGAGAAAGTCTTTGACAGAGTAGAATGGAATTATTTATTCAAAGTACTACAGAGGTTCAACCTACCAGAGAAATATATTAATTGGATTAAACCATTATATAAGGGACCATTGGCGAAGGTAAATGGATATATATCAAACCAATTTAAATTAAGCAGATCAACTAGGCAGGGATGTCCACTACCTCCCTCACTGTTCGCATTAGCTATAGAAACCATGGCAGAACTGATAAGAACAGAAAATAAAATAAGAGGGTTAAAAATAAAAGAGAAGGAATATAAAATCAGTCTATTTGCAGATGATGTCATAGTATACTTAACAGAACCAGAAATATAAATAAAAGAATTAAATAAAAAATTGATGGAATATGGAGAAGTATCGGGATACAAGATCAACGCAAATAAAAGTGAAGCAATGCCAATGAATAATGTGGATTTCACAAAATTTAAGAAAGAATCACCATTTAGATGGCAAACACAACCAATTCAGTACCTAGGTATACAACTAGATAATAATTTAGGCTATCTATACAAACTTAATTATCAGCCATTAATGAAGAAATTACAAGACAACTTAGAACACTGGAAAGACTTACCACTAACACTGATAGGAAGGGTAAATTGTATTAAAATGGATATCTTCCCAAGGATACAATACCTATTTCAATTGTTACCAATTCACTCAACAGAGAAATTCTTCAAGGAGCTAAAGAAAATATTAAGGAAATTTTTATGAAAAGGGGAGAAACCGAGGATAGCGCTAGATAAATTAACAGAATGGTACAAACAAGGGGGCTTACAGCTACCAAACTTTTAAGAATTATTATAGAGCAGCACAATTAAGATACCTATCAGATTTTTATCAAACAAGGGAAAAATCAGATTGGACCAGATTAGAGCTAGATAAAATAGGGGAGAAGGTACCTGAATATATACTATATAAGTGGGATGAAAAGCTGGTGCAGCATAGGAATTCACCAGTACTGCACCATCTGCTCAACATTTGGAAGAAGATTCACATAGAAAGGAATAAAACAAATTATCAACTATCAAAATTAATATTGACGCAAAATCAACTAATCCCTTTCACAATAGATAACCTTTCCTTTGGAGAATGGGAGAGAAAAGAGATTAAAAGAATAGAAAATTGTTTTTCGGGAAATGAATTATTATCTTTTGAACAAATGAAGGACAAATATGGTATAACTCACGGTACAATGTTCACATGCCACCAACTGAAAACCTACTTGAAGGACAAATTGGGAAGCAGTCTGAGGTTACCAGAAGGAAGCAAATTTGAATATGTGATTACAGACATAATGATAATTAAAAGATTTATAACAAACATGTACATCAAACTGCAAGAGAAAGAGAACGAGGAAACAAGCTGTAAACCCAAACAAAAATGGGAACAAGATCTAAACATAAAGATAAAGAATGAAACATGGGAAAAGCTATGCTCCGGAACTATGAGAAATACAATAAACACGAGGTTACGCATGATACAATACAATTGGTTACACAGGCTATACACCATGCCCCAAAAGTTAAATAAATGGGATCCAACAATATCAGATAGATGTTTTCACTGTAAGAAGGAAACGGGAACAACAGTACATGCAATTTGGGTATGTGAGAAAGTGGAAAAGTTTTGGGAAGATCTAAACCAGGTATTAAATAAAATCACAAAAAGAAACATACCAAAAAATCCAGAGATCTTTCTTCTAAGTAATTTAAGAAGTAAAGAACTTGGACTCGATTTGGATGGAGCACAAAAAAAGATTTATTATGATAGCCTTAGCTGTAACAAAAAAATGTATTATGTCAACCTGGAAATTAGAAGAGAGCCTGAGAATACAGCAATGGTACATAGAAATGAATAAATGTATTCCATTGGAAAAAATAACATATAATTTAAGAAATAACATCACAGTATTCGAACAAATTTGGGAACCGTACATGGAACACAACAGAGAAGTCCTACCATGGACCTCCAGCACCTAAAATGACAGAAGGAGAAGACAATGAAATGAACTGACCCAGTATGTAAAAGTTAAAGACACAAATTTCTTGTTTATATTTATTAAGTGATGACATTGTTTAATGGGTTTTATGTATCATATAGGTTGAACATTGAGTGAGTGGGGGGGGTGAAGGAGGGAGGGAAGGCAGCAGGGAAAAAGGGGAGAAAATGACACTGTGTATATTCAAGAGGGAAATGTCTGTGTGTATTTTGGTCAGTATGGTTCATAGTGTGAAAAATATATATTTTTTAAAAAAACGAGGTTTTTCTCATCTTTAGTAGTTTTATAAATTGCAAATACGAAAGATTGTAAACTCCCCAGCAGTAGCATCCGCTACACTCAAAGACACACACACAGGAGCAAATTCAACACTGATTTATTGTGCTGGCAGCTCTGTTTATAAAGGGCTCAGAAGCCCATATCTGATGTCATCACGCCTCCCGACTGGTGGCATTACCATCCGCTTGCTGGGATTGGTTATTTAGTGCTACCTGGGGAGCGGCCAATCCATGAGCCCCTCTCATCCCTGGGTGTGGCTGTTTCTCTAGCTCCACCCAATTGTCTGCCAAGCTCCCAGTGACAGGTCACCGCTTCGGGTGTGGAGCGTTCGGCGGCCCGCAACAAGATCCAATAAAAACAATGATAATACTAGCAACAAAGGAATTAATTTTTACATTTCTGAAGGACCCACATCAATCTTGAAGGGTTGGCAACTGGGTTTGATTAATGTTAATCAGCTGGTAAGAGGAACAAATAAAGTGGTGAAAGAAGAGATGAACCTAGCGTAGGGAGATGTCTAATGGGGGGTGGGGAGATGTCTAATGGGGGATGGGGAGATGTCTAATGGGGGATGGGGAGATGTCTAATGGGGGGTGGGGAGATGTCTAATGGGGGATGGGGAGATGTCTAATGGAGAGTGGGGAGATGTCTAATGGGGGGTGGGGAGATGTCTAATGGGGGGTGGGGAGATGTCTAATGGGGGGTGGGGAGATGTCTAATGGGGGTGGGGTGTGGAATACAGTCTAAGAGGAAGTAAATGACAGCAGAACTTTCAGGCGGCCAAGAACTAATGGGATAAACTAGGAGGTAATTCTGACCTTGCCCCCCCCCCACCTTCTTGTAACTGGTCTTCCTTATCTGACAATGGCTGCGTCATCACTATAGCAGAAATTTTTTTAAAAATGAAGGTGTAACTGCATGCAATCAAGCAAACAAAATGATGATGTGAGGCTTTCCCAACAATATCCACATCCCTCAGAGTTGATTTAAAAATCTCCCTATTGTGAGGGAGGGCAAGAATAAATCGAGTTTCAGAAATCAGACATGGACAGGTTTTAACAAGATATACCAGTTGCATTTATGTTAACTTTTAAGATTTGGGTGTAAACAAAAGGAAGTGGATGATAAAAATACATTTTTTTTGTGGGTAATCAGTGAGGATTGGCAAGAATTTCTCTTCTACAATCTCCATCAGTACCGTAAAACCACAGGGCTGTGTTCTTAGCCCCCTGCTCTACTCACTTTACACGTACATCTGTGTGGCTTGGTATGACAGTAACACCATCTACCAATTCACAGACGTAGATACCATGGCAGTGGGTTGTATAAAAAGGGGTGATGAGTTAGCCTACAGGAGGGAAGTTGAAAACTTGGCTGAATGGTGCACCAACAACAATCACATACACAATGTCACTAAAACCAAGCAGCTGATTAATGACTTCATGAAGGGAAAACCAGATGTCTACGATCCAGTGATCATTGGGGAAGCAGGGTGAGCAAATTTAAGTTCCTGGGAGTCACCATCTCAGAAGATCTTTCCTGGACTGAACACACTAATGGCATCATGAAGAAAGTACATCAGCACCTTTACTTCCTCAGGAGTTTCCAGAAGTTTGGTATGACATCAGAAACCCTGGCAAATTTCCACAGATATGTGATGGAAAATGTGCTGATCGGCGGCATCATGGTCTGGTACTGGGACATCAATACGCCCAAGTGTAAATCCCTGCAAAATGTAGTGGACACGGCCCAGGACATCACAGGAAAAACTCTCCGCATCATCGAGAACATCTACAGGGAACACTGCCATCGGAGAGCAGCAGCAATAATCACAGATCAACAAACCACAGCACACATTCTGTTCTCGCTATTACCATCAGGAAAGAGGTATAGGTGCCAGAAGACTCGCACCACCAGGTTTAGGAACAGCTGCTGCCCCTCCACCATCAGACTCCTCAACGACAAACTTAATCAGGGACTCATTTAAGGACTCTTAATTTTGCACTTTATTGTTTGTCATTTTCCTCTCTGTATTGCTGCAACCGTGTCTGCCCGTCCCGCATCGGACTCGTCAGCCACAAACGAGC
Source organism: Narcine bancroftii (assembly GCF_036971445.1). Lineage (NCBI taxonomy): Eukaryota > Metazoa > Chordata > Chondrichthyes > Torpediniformes > Narcinidae > Narcine > Narcine bancroftii. Next base: position 50,607,185 of record NC_091477.1, read on the forward strand.
CTGCAGCTGACGTGGACATTACCCCTCCATAAATCTTCGTCCGCGAAGCCAAGCCAAAGAAGAAGATTGCACAGTTGTTTACATTTCTTTATTTGTTTACATGTGTACATTGTGTCCATTTTTTTTGCACTACCAATAAGAGATAATTCTGCCTTTCCCACAGGAAAAAAATAATCTCTAGATTGTACATGATGTCATGTATGTATTCTGGCAATAAATATGAAATCTGCATTTAGTAAATAAAATAATTTTCCTACAACGGCACTGGCAACAGCCAAATTCCTGAGTGGCCTCAACAAGATGAGGTTGATCATTCTTCGAATGTTCATATGGCTGAGTGGCTGGCTGGTCAAATGTAGAGAGCAGCTAAGAGTGGTCCATGCTTATGTACGTCCGGAGTCGCTGGGGTCATGGATGGGTCAGTCTGGATAACGAAAAATGTTTCCATCCCTGAAGCAATTAAGCAAACTAGTTTGACATGAGCAGCAACGTGGCAGTTTAATCATTACTTTTACTGATTATAGCTTTTAGTTTTTTTTCCATTCTAATTTATATTCTGAAACAGTGTGATTTTGAACTCTGGACTTTGAATTCACCAAAAAAGGATCAACACATTGATAAGGAAACAGATTATAGAAAATGAGTGAAATCTTACAAAGAAAACAAAAAAATAATTTAGAAAAGCTTTTTATAGTTGTGTGACTAAGCTTAATAAATGTAATTCTAGTTCCAGTATTAAGCATTACATTGCTTCAGCAACCAGGATGAATGTTTTATGATTGAAAAGAAAAGCTCTGACAGGCAAGAGGTGCTTTCACTAGCAGTCCTGGGGCCTGCTGGTGTGAATCCTGTGCATTCCTTTTTAGTATCAATGTGAGGTCAGTCACAGACTGTGAGTCAAAGGCCTGCGCCATCAACATCGAGGATAGGTTGAGAATAGACTCGACTAACATTCTTCCTCAATTCCTACATCACTCATAGGCTGAGTACTTCCACATTAATAATCCCACATTTAAAAAAAATCTTACTACCTTTAAACATGTGGATTCAGATACTAAAGCAGTGGTTCTCAACCTTTTCCCTTCCACTCACATACCTCTTTAAACAATCCCTATGCCATAGATGATCTGTGATTAGTAAGGGATTGCTTAAGGTGGTATGTGGGTGGAAAGAAAAAGTTTGAAAACCACTGTTTTAATCGTACCTAATTGACTCGTTCCGTGCACGGTTTCATAACTCTAAAGGAAATGGACCAATGACAATTTTTTCTCAAGCCAAATATTTCAGAAACAATTGGGTCCAGAGCAGTGATTCTCAACCTTCCCTTCCCACTCACACACCACCTTAAGCAATCCCTTGCTAATCACAGAGCCCTGATGGCATAGGGTTTACTTAAAGTGGTATGTGAGTGGGAAGATAAAAGGCTGTGAACCACTGTTCTAAAGGTAGCTGTTAAGAATTGCTAATTTCACATTTCAACTCTTTGGGAATGCTTTGATTCTGACTTGGAAGAGAGAGAGAAAAAAAATCAGTTCTTCCCTCCATGAACCATCATTTTCTTTCTGGTGTTTGGGACCGTTGTTCTGGAATCCTCTCCCCCAACTGTTTGATTATCCCACTCTGGCCCTCATCATTCATGGAGAGGACTCCTTTCCTTTGGGTCTTCATCCAATCTCCAGGACTGACAACCATTATCATATACAAGTCCCCTGCCCTTTCAGAATTCCACATTCTCCTGCACCTCTCACATTTTGCTATTTTGAAGATATGGTATTACTCCGTGAATCCAAATCCTGGAACTTCCCACCCATCAGAAGTGGGCAAGGACCATCAACAGGTAGATTGCACAGCACCTAGAAGAGAGAGAACCCGATCCCCCCCCCCCCCACCCCACAAACATCTGATTAAGCAATAGCCACCAACCTGGCAGTTATGCTTGAACAATGAAAATTAAGATTTAAAAAATACATAACCCTTTGAATATCAACCTTGGCATAAAGCTACCCATCGTCATCATACAAACAGGCCCTTCGGCCCAACTTGACCATGTCAACTAACTTGTCTACTCAAGCTAGTCACGTTTGCTTGCATTTGGCCCATATCAACCCCCCACCCCCCAAACCCGAGCATTACCCATCCTTCTTTCTTTGGCTTGGCTTCGCAGATGAAGATTTATGGAGGGGTATGTCCACGTCTGCTGAAGGCTTGTTGGTGACTGACAAGTCCGACGTGGGACAGGCAGGCACGGTTGCAGCGGTTGCAAGGGAAAATTGGTTGGTTGGGGTTGGGTGCTGGGTTTTTCCTCCTTTGTCTTTTGTCAGTGAGGTGGGCTCTGCGGTCCTCTTCAAAGGAGGTTGCAGCCCGCCGAACTGTGAGGCGCCAAGATGCACAGTTGGAGGAGATATCAGCCCACTGGTGGTGGTCAATGTGGCAGGCACCAAGAGATTTCTTTAAGCAGTCCTTGTACCTCTTCTTTGGTGCACCTCTGTCTCGGTGGCCAGTGGAGAGTTTGCCATATAACATGATCTTGGGAAGGCGATGGTCCTCCATTCTGGAGACGTGACCCACCCAGCGCAGTTGGGTCTTCAGCAGCGTGGATTCGATGCTTGCAGACTCTGCCAGCTCGAGTACTTCGATGTTGGTGATGAATTCATTCCAATGAATGTTGAGGATGGAGCGGAGACAGTGCTGATGGAAGCGTTCTAGGAGCCGTAGGTGATGCCGGTAGAGGACCCATGATTCGGAGCCGAACAGGAGCGTGGGTATATCAACGGCTCTGTACACACTGATCTTTGTGTGTTTCTTCAGGAGATTGTTTTTCCATACTCTTTTATGTAGTCTTCCAAAGGCGCTATTTGCCTTGGCGAGTCTGTTGTTTATCTCTTTGTCGATCCTTTCATCAGATGAAATGGTGCAGCTAAGGTAGGTAAACTGGTTGACCGTTTTGAGTTCTGTGTGCCCAATGGAGATGTGGGGGGGCTGGTAGTCATGGTGGAGAGCTGGCTGATGGAGGACCTCAGTTTTATTCAGGCTGACTTCCAGGCCAAACATTTTGGCAGTTTCCGCAAAACAGGACGTCATGCGCTGGAGAGCTGGCTCTGAATGGGCAACTAAAGCGGCATCGTCTGCAAAGAGTAGTTCACGGACAAGTTGCTCTTGTGTCTTGGTGTGAGCTTGCAGGTGCCTCAGATTGAAGAGACTGCCATCCGTGCGGTACCAGATGTAAACAGCGTCCCCCAACCCAAGCTTACCCATCCAAGTCCTAGCCTAAAATCAGCATTGCAGCATGACCTGGGTCCGTGGCTCTTGCTTGCCCGATCACAGAAATCCAAAGGAGGAGGAGATTAAAAAATGTGGTTTTGATTTTCTTCTTCCCTGTGGTAGCTCAGCGGGAAAAATGTGGTGGGTTCAGGGAGATGATTGTTGCATTTGGGCCTCTTTCCACAGGAGCCAGAGCCCCAGAATCCCTGCACAATCACCATTTGTGGCTGCTACTGGTGAATGCCTGTGGGGGTTGAGCAGGGATGTGCTGTTCACCTGAGGAATAGTGCTGCTCTCACAACCCAAATACCCTCATTCTCTAGATGGGCACGACACAAGCGCAGCTGCCAGAAGCAATCCAGCTGCAACCAGTTTATAACAAGTTGTCATATCCACTGTAAATGGGTCTGATGCAAACAGTGCCCACACTTGTGTCTGGCACTCACCTAGAAGTGAGCTTCCTGCTCACAGACGGCAGTGGCAAAAAATACTTGTACCAAGAAACTGTACAAGTACTGATTGTTACAGAGCCACAAATGTCCTGCACAGCATGGAAACAGGTCCTTTGGCCCATTGAATTCAGGCTGATCCTCAACCAATCATTCATGCTAATCCAACACTCTTGCCATTTTATTATCCCACATTCCCATCCATTCCCCACACCCCTCCCCCTCAGATACAAACTGGGAAAAATTTTACAGTGTCCAAGTGATCCATCAGTTCACGTCTGATAGAGAGGAAATTGGATCCCATCAAGTCAGAGGGAGAACATGCAAGCTCTACAGACCAGGATCAAACCTAGGTCACTGGAACAGAGATGGTGGCAGCTTTCATCAAGCAGAATACCTTAGCATTACTTGATTCAATTCAAAGCAATATCACTGGCTCTCAACTCAGGTCCAGATCACCTCGAACACAGCAACTCATATGTATGGCTGCTCTTCATCGACTTCAGCTCAGCCTTCAACGCCATTATTCTCTTAGTGCTGGTCAATAAGCTACAAACTCTAGGCCTCTATACCCACCCATGACAACTGAATCCTTGCCTTCCTTGTCAGAAGACCACAGTCAGGATAAATTAGAAACAATGTCTCCTCCTCACTGATCATCAACACAGGCTCACCACAAGGATGCGTGCTTAGCTCACTGTTTTACTCATTATACACCCATGACTGTGTGGCCAGGCACCACTGTTGTCGGCAAAAAAAAAATCACAAACAGCAATGAGGAAGTGTGTAGGAGGGAGATGGATCAGCTTGTTGAGAGGTGTCATGCCAACAACCATGTGCTTAATGTAAACAAAACCAAGGAGATGATTGTGGACTTCAAGAAGAAGTCAGGGAACACAACCCAGAACTCATTGAGGGCTCAGAAGTGGAGAGGGTCAAGAACTTCAAATTTCTAATGGACATCTACAAGAGGCGATGTCTTTTTAAAAAAAAAGTCCCACCACCTAGGCCATACCCTCTTCATTCTGCTACCATTGGGGAAAAGGTACAGGAGCCTAAAGACAAGCACTCAGCAGCACAAGGACAGTTTCTTCCCCACTGCCATCAGATTCCTAAATAATCAATGAACCAAAGACACTGCCTTACTTTTCGGGCACTATTTTTAAGAATAGATTGTTGTAAGGTAGTTTATATGAATGATCGCACTGTGATAATGCCGCAAAACCACAAATTTCGTGACTTATTCATGACAATAAATTTCGATTCTGAGGCAAATAAATTCAATAGTTTTCACTGCCAGATAGAAGCTGATACCAGCCATTTAAACATATGCTGCCAATTGCACCCAAATTAACCTGCAACCCGTACATTTTGGAGGGTGGGAGGAAATTGGAGCACCCGTGGTAAACCCACACAGACATGGTGGGGAACGTACAAACTTCTTGCAGACAGCAGCGGATTTGAACCCAGTTTGCAGTGCTGTAAAAGCATCACTAATCTTGCTGAAATGCACATCATTAATCAAGCTAGAATAAGTTCAGAGGCAAAGTGCCAGAAAGCTGGCAAGTCCATTTTGGTTTGTGGACTCCCACTACAGGCAGAACAAGATCACAATGGAACCCAAGCCTTAGCAGCCTCACCCCAAACCTGAACCCAAGCCTCACCTTTCAGCTTTCAACTGCTCTCGTTTAGGAAGAGAGACGGGCAATGAGAATGCTGAACAACCAAAAGAACTGCTCACACTAACTATCGGAGACTCATTTTACAAAGCAAAGTTTATTTATTTATTTATTTTTATGGATTAAAATTTTGTCCTGCATTACATATTGTTTGCCTGTATGTCTCTTGTGTGTCTGCATGTTTTGCACCGAGGGCCAGAGAACACTATTTCGTTGAGATGTACTTGTACAAACAGATGACAATCTATTTGACGAGTAGGGAGAGGAAACAACAGCTGTTGGCATTCTGGCTCAGCTGTAGGCAATGGACCTTTGGCTTCCAAGAAGAACTGGACACAAACCTCAGGAATGGGGGGGGAGGGGAGAAGGGGGTAGGGGGGGCAGAAATGCAGTGTTTAAAAACACCAGCAGGTACCCCAAAGACCAGAACCAATAGCGCTGCCAACAATTTGATACTGATAACAAATACAGTTTCCGTGACAAGAGGATGCATCAAATAATCATGTTATGCCTCCTCAAACTTTGAAAAAGTGGACATTTAGCTCCCTGTCTGTCAATTTTTAATTTCTTCAGAATTCATGAGATTCAGGAGGGTACCAGCAGATTGGGAGGGAGACAAAAATGGGAAACTCCCAGTTGGCTTATTCTTAGTATCTACAAATCAAAAAAGAACTGGTGAGTCATTTGGAAAATAAAAGGATATCATGTTTGACAAATGAGCTGGTTCGATGAGTGCTTTGGTTCTTTTGAAGATTTAATAAGCAGATTTGATAGAGGGGAAATTGATGGTTTCAGTTTAGATTTTCTGAAAGCATTTAATGAGGTGCCTGATTAAGAAGACACACTGATGAAGTGTGTCATTGTAGGTGGAAGAATGATTAGCCCAGAAGACAAAAAGAGAACAAGTTTTATTTTAAAAACTGAAAGGATCAAACCAGAGAAGCATGCTGAAGATCAACACACTGCCCTCAAGGTGATGTTATCTACATTAAAAACTAGGAGGAGGGGCAAAATTTTCAGTATTTTCTGGAAGTTGTGCTGCAACAGAATAGAGCAAGTTGAATGTGAAGGAAGATGTATGGCAAAAGGAATTCTGTACCAAAAAGTGAACGGTCATGTACAGGCTAATGGAATCAAAAGGCAAACTTGTCCAAAAAGTGAAGCGAGTAGAGTGTGATCGAGCTTGAGATGTTCTTGATCATGAAAACCCAGGTTAGCATCCAGGTACAGCAAGTAATTAAGTATGTTGGCCTTCATTGTTATTTTAAAAAATAGAACATCATGGCAATTGCTGGCAAGGCTTTCCCTCAACCTTTTTCTTTCCACTCGCATACCACTTTAAGTAATCCTTATGCCATCAGTGCTCTGTGATTAGTAAGGGATTGCTTAAGGTGATATGTGAGTGGGGAGGGAAGGTTGAGAACCACTGCTCTAGACCCAATTGTTACCGAAATATTTGGCTTAAGAAAAATTGTCATTGGCCCATTTCCTTTGGAGTTATGAAACCGTGCACATAACGAGTCAATTAGGGACGATTAAAACAGTGGTTTTCAAACTTTTTCTTTCCACCCACATAGCACCTTAAGCAATCTCTTATTAATCACAGAGCTCTGATGGCATGGGGATTACTTAAAGTGGTATATGAGTGGAAAGAAAAAAAGTTGAGAACCACTGGGGTTCCTCTTTAAACATTATTTAAAACACTTAGCTTAGCAGGAGAATTAATGGTAATGGGGAATGGACAGGTAAATCCACAGCCAAACCAGACACCATATTTTTAAATGGCAGAGCAGGCACGAAGTGCTTCATGGCCCTCTCCTGCTCTGATTTTGTATGTTCTTGCATTGAATTGGAGGTGAACCAGAAGAGATGCAGTAGACTATTTCATAGATTGACAGGGTTGTCCAATGACAACAGCTTAAAAAGTTAAATCTATATCTCATTGAGCTTAGAATGAGGAGTATCCTTAATTAACTAACTATACAAGGTACAAAGGTAATATGACAACATAGATATTTCCATGAGTTGGAGAGTCTCCAAAAAGGGAAGATTATTTATAATGGAGATGCCCAGAATGCAAACAAGGTTTTGAATCTCTGCATTTCTCTGCCCCAGAGGAGTTACTGGATTATCATTCTTATTTCAACAAGTTTTTAAATTTTAAAATGTCAGTGAATTCAGTGCTGTGTGGACTAGCAGAGGAATAGAGGCCTGGAGCAGATTGACCTTCATCACGTTGACTGATGGAGCAGGTTCAAGGGCCCAGGCAGGTCATATGTTCTTGTGTGCAACACACGTATAGATTTCCATACATGATCACCATGAAGTCTTGCCGCTGGGAACAACTGGGATTGACAGATTAACAGACATCCACCAGAAGGAAGGAACTATTGGCATTGACATGGACGTGCTTTATAGGCATGGGGTGATGGCCTTTCCATGGGTGTGGCAAAACCACCTGTAGGGCTTGAAAGTTGCTGATAAAATAAATCATTCTTCACACTGGAACCTACTATATTTAGAAAGAAGAAGGCGGCTGGTGGGGGTGTGGGCGAGGGTTAACCTGGAAGCCCACTTCCTGATTTTTTTTTTTGTACTTGCGCAAAGTCTTGCTGCCTTCCAAACAATTGTTCTCTTTTCTGATTACTTCCCTCAATGTGTCGTTCCTGCCTAAACTGCAACTACCAGAGAGATCAACAGTCTCATCCCTTATTTTTTTTTGTTATCATCCTTGCAACTTTAAAAATTCACATAATTCAATGCCAGGTTTTCCATAAATAGCTGTGGTTCAAGTAACAGCTCTTGGTAATTCACATTAATAGTGAATTGTGGAAGAACTGAAAAGCTGTAGAAGCCATTTCGACAAATTACACTAATGAATACTTTGTTCCCATTTCCTCTGATTTTCTCCTTGTGGGTGTGTTTTGACATTCTTGCCCTTTATTTTCCCCCACACTGAAAAGACCCGCTATTGCCATATACGTGACCCCTGTCTCTGGAAGCCAGCTTGCTTGTTCACACAGAACCAAAAAAAGCTGGCTCCGCGAGTCCAATACGCTCCACCGCAGAGACTACCTACCTCTGCAGATCAAAACAAGGCAAGTCTCTAGATTTTCTCAATCTACCTTCAATACTTTTACACAGCATTCGAAAGGTGGATAAAACCCAGCTCTCAACTGCTGTGCAAAAAGGGCTTCTGACAGCACCTTTCACAATCCCACACCATCCCAAAGCATCTCACAGATTTTCAGATTTATTGTTAGGGTACGTACGTACATGACATCACATGCAACCCCGATTCCTTTTTCGTGCAGGCCCGGCAGAATTATCACCAATTGGTAGTGCAAAAAAACACTGTACAATTACATACACATGTCAACAAAGATTTGTAATCAGATAATGAATGTAAACAAATGACTATGCAAACAATAAAGTGCTTACTAAGTATCCTTTAATGAGTTTGTCTTTGAAGAGTCTGACGGTGGCATCTTTCCTGATTGGCAGCAGAGAGAGCAGAGCATGTGCTGGGTGGTGTGGGTCTTTGATGATTGCAGCTGCTCTTTGATGGCAGCATTCCCTGTAGATGCACTCAATAGTGGGAAGGGTTTTCCCTGTGTTGTCCTGTGCTGTGTCCACTAGCTTGAGGAGGTATTAGTGTTTCCATACCAGACCATGATGCAGCTGGTCAGCACACTTTCCACCACACCTCTGTAGAAATTTACCATTGCTTCTGATGTCATACCAAACCTCTGCAATCACCTGAGGAAGTAGAGGTGCTGACATACTTTCTTTAGGATGACATTGGTGTGTTGGGTCCAGGAAAGATCCTCTGAGATAGTGACCCCCCAATAATTTAAATTTACTCACCCTCTCCACCTCTGATCCCCCAGTGATCACTAGATTGTTAATTTCAGGAAAATAAACAAGGGGTATGCAATCTGCTCCTTAGTCTTGGTGACATTGAGTGTAAGGTTGTTGTTGGTGCACCATTCAACCAAGTTTTCAATTCCCATCCTGTATGCGGACTCATCCCCTTCCTTTATTCAACCCACTACCGTGGTGTCGTCAGCCAATTTGTCATCAAGTCACACAATTGTAGGTGTAAAGGGAGTAGAGCAGGGGGCTAAAATCACAGCCCTGTGTTGCTCCGTTACTGATGGAGATTGTGGAGGAGACATTCTTGCCAATCTTCACTGGTGAGGAAATCTATGATCCAATTACACAGTGGGGTGTTAACTTCCAGTTCTTGGAGTTTGTTGATTAGTTTTGATGGAATGATGGTGTTAAATGCTGATCTGTAAATGATAAAGGACATCCTGATGAATGTTTCTTTACTGTCCAGGTGTTCCAGGGCTTTGTGTAGAGCTAGTGAGATGGCATCTGCCATAAACCAGTTATTACAATAAGCAAATCGGAATTGATCCATGTCACCGCTCAGACAGGAGCTGATCTGCTTCATCACCAGCCTTACAAAAACACTTCACCACTGTTGATGCAAGTGCTACTGGTCAATAGTCATTAAGGCATTCTTCTTGGGCACCAGTATGATTGATGTCTGTTTGAAACAGGTGCTCTAGTGAAATATTGATGATATCTGTGAATACCTCGGTAAGTTGGTCAACACAGATTTTTAATACTCGGCCAGGTACTCCACCTGGGCCAAATGCTTCCCTCAGATTCACTTTCCTGAAGGCAGCATGCACGTCACCCTCAGATATAGACATCCAATGTACTTTTTAAATCTGGTCAATAGTTTAGAGGAATTACAGTTGCCAGTGCTTATGCAAACTCTCTATCAAAAGTGAAAAAAAAATTGCCAGATACTTTGGTTTAATGCTATTTGTTGAAGGCTGGCCATTGGTCAGCAGTCCTCTAATAGTGGCTTTATACATGCTGACCTGTGCTAATGACTAGACAAACTCAGCACTATGTGGGGTGGCAGAGGAGATGAGGCCTGGGGCAGATCGACCACGATCATAATGAAAAGGTAACCAATGTTTCGGTCCTGGGCCCTTCGTCAGGTATCCCCAGGCCCGAAACAGTGGCAACTCTTTACTTCCTATGGATGCTGCGTGACCTGCTGAATTTCTCCAGCACGCCTGTGCGTTGCACTCTAGCCCAGCATTTGCAAGCTTTATTGTTTAACACCTGTGATAATAAAAGTTCTTCTTCAAAATAGTGCACAGTGTTCTGATGTGTGTTCTTTGACCCAAAACATTGAATCAATTTCCCTCCCCACAGATCCTGTCTTTCGACAGAGAATTTCCAGCATATTTGGTTTTCTACTGAAAAGTGGACCAAAATACTGCAGTGATGTCACAGCCCGTATCCTTACGCTTTGAGGTGACAGTGCAACCATGAAGCCCTGCTTAACCACAAAACCCTGAGCCTAATCAGTGTTTCCAACATTAGATGTAACAATGGCACAAAGCATGAATGAAAATCTCTCAACTGGGCTCTGTTGACAGCTGATTATTCCACACCCACCCACTTGTTAGACCTGAATTATTTAGATTATGAAGAGCAGACGCTGTGCAAGAGTCACTGAGAGAAAATTGAAAACCTCAGTGCAAATTAGTTCTGCTTTTATGCAGACTCCTTCATTCCAAAAAGGCAGTAGCCTTAAACATGGGTTCAAACACATTCCACAACAAAGCAATTCTGCACCACTGAAAGCGCTAGCTTAGATGCAAAATGGTAAATCGCTTCTGCCTTCAATTTGAGAATTAACAATCTTTTAAAGCACAATTAATTCTCCTCTAATTTATTGGATTTTATTTATCCCTCAGACTTCATCACCAATGGAGTTTGTACGGTAATTTAATTGTAACCTGTGGGTCTTTATTTTAAAAACGGGCTTCACTACAGTGATCATTCAACAAAAACATCTTGGGTTTCTGGAACATTCAAGTTCTTTTGGACAAAGTGAGATCAATCATAACTTTTTTTTATCTGTTCATAAATGTCTGCGCCACTGTTTAAGATGCATACAAACACATTGGGTTTTTTTTGGGGTTAAAAAAAAGCATTGTGACGTACAATTCAAATCAGTCATGACATAGAAAGTGAGTAAGGTGTGAGTCAACACCTCTCATAGGTTTTAGGACAGTGAATGCTGGATGAATCATCCGTGCCAGATCATCTTTTTGAGGAAGTTTGTGGGCATTGTGAATAGAGGGAGTCATATTGAATGCTCTGGAGAAAAGCATTTATTAAATAGCCTTGGGCTGGAACCTTTGATTGCTGCAGATTATCAAATTAGATCATTTTAAATTATTGCACTTCTTTTGTGATACAGTTCGGTGTCAGTGCTGCGCAATGGCTCAGCAAAAGGAGGAGTAAGGCTCTCCTTTCATCCGACAGCCTACAAGTCATCCTTGGGCAAGGGGCAGTATCTGTCTAGCTTCCCAATTAGGGTCACGTGAAGCCACAGATTGCAGATGGTGGATGTTTTCTTTTAAAAAAAACAAGCAGAATTTATGATTGTAAAACTAAAAATGCTGGGCAGATGAATCTGCTGATCAATGGCCAGTATAGACACTGCAAGCGTATTCCCCTGTATAATCATGAACTCAGCATCGACTACAGGCTCAGCTCAAAGATGGAGCCTTCACCGAAGGAGAACAGGGGAGGCAACAACTATGATTCTTAGGGTCAGATATCGGGACGGATGGAGAGACACGATTGCCCACGCTGAACAGCAATGCACCTGAATTATGATAATTGTGATGCAGACAATGATTGTTCCTTTGTCTGAAATGCATGAGCCGAGAAATTTTTCTTTCCCCTATTTTGTTACTGGTGTTAAAATAGTTTGTGTCTTATTCCAATATTGATTGTAGAAGTTCCAAATAGATTTGCAATTGAAGATTGCAAGCTTTGATTAATTTCCCCGTGCTACGCCATAGGTGTTCTCAGTCTGAAATATAATTTTGATCCATTGCAAGATTTTGAAGATGCTACACTTATCCTTTGCACAGTACAGCCTGCACTCTTCTGGCTAGGTGTAGTTAGGAATGGCCTCTGCGATCCTTCACAGATGCTGGGCAGAATCATTGTGCAAGGGTGGTCACTGCAAGGTGAGATTCTGCCAGATGATAATCGAGTTAGGCTACATTTGGAATTGTGTGTGTCCGCGCAGTTCTGGTTATCTCACTAAAGGAATGATGTGGAGGCTTTGGAGAAGGTGCAGAAGAGGTTTACCAGCAGACTGGCTGGATTGTATTAACCGCAAAGGACAAACTGGGTTTGTTTACTCTGGAGTGCCAGAGGTTGTGGAGGGGGTGACATGATAGAAATGTATAAAATTATGAAAGGCAAAGATAGAGCTAGACCGAGAGTGGTAGATAGCTCAGGATGGAAATGTCAAATATTAAAGGATCAAGGTTTAAGATGAGTGAGGGCAAGTTTAAAAGAAGATTTTTTTAAAAATACATATATGTACACAGTCTGGAGCATGCTACCAGATGAAGCAGTACAAGCAGATAGAGCAGCAACATTCACGAGGCACTTAGATAGACACAGAAACAGGCAGCAAATCGAAGGATGTGGACCATGTGCATTAATTGGGATTAGTTTACATTGGCATCATGTTCAGCACAGACGTGGTAGCATGAAGGCCCTGTTCCTGTGAAGTTTCAGCTTCTGGACAGAAAAGGATTAATGAAGGTGAATAAGAAACTGCCCTTCACATTCTCGAAAGTGAAGGAAGAACCAATATAATTAAATGGTGTGATTATAAAGTGGGTACAGATTTACATAGTGCATGCAAGAGTAGTTGAGGGAGAGGAAGTTAATTGAGGGGAAAATATCTTGCATGCTTTAATCGGGAAGGTGTGCAGAAATTTTATGAATCACTTTTGGGCCACTTTTAAAATCACATATGGAGTGAATTTTCGGAAGGTTGTCAGACTTGGAGAAGATGCAAAGGAAATTTTCAGGATTTATGTGGAAGGAATAGAAAGTTAGTAGTTTAGGATTGATTGAAATAAAAGCCCTGGAAGATAGACATGGTTACAAACTTTTTTTTGAGGATGCTAGTCCTTGTTTTTATTAATCCTCTCTCAACCCCAATTGTTCTTTCAACCCCTTTATCTCAATGTCTAAACACAATTTGGAAATTTGGGTCTGAATAAACTATTCAGCACTGGTCCTACCTAGTACAGAATCTACACTGTACAGTAACTCTAAATTTGGTTAACCAATTATTTTCCCTGTTCACAATTATTCCAATCAAACTGTAAACGGGATTTAGAAAAAAGAGAACAAGAGTTAAATTCAGATTTGACCAACAGTGACTGCCGAAAACAGAAACTCATATTTTGATACGACATAGAAGGAAACTCAGCCCATTGTGCCAATGCTGGCCTTTAGAGTCATCCTAGCAATTCCATTCTCTCTTACACACTGATTCTCCAGCCACTCACCCCCAATGGGTGCAACCTACAGCAGCCAATTATCCTATCAATGGGCAACTCTCCAGGATATGGGTTAGCATATACCGTTAGCACCCACAATAACATTGAACCAAGGTCACTGATTCATCCTTCAGATGAGGACTGGGACACCACTCTTAATTTCACCAATGACTCCTCATTTTGTGCATGACACTGTTTGCTACAATTCAAGGCAGAGCACAGAATACACGTGTCTAAAGTGAAATGATCTCATTTTGATTCTGATATCTATCTATTGTGTGATAAGTCTAAAATCTTTGAACCTCAATTGATTCATTTGTCTTGGGAGTGTGCCAATATAGAAAAATTTTGGAAAACTATTTTCCACATTTTGTCAGTGATTAGAACCATAACCTTTAAATGTTTTATTTGATTTTTCTTCAAGAAGAGACTATATCCCTGACTTCAACCCAATTTTAGCTTTTACCTCGCTGATAGCTAGATGAGCAATCCTAATGAAATGGAAAGATAACTCTTCACCTACTCATACCCAATGGTTATGTCTTATTTAAGTTTGTAAAAATAAAATTAGATACAACATTAAAGATGTAAAGTTTGAATTTGAATAGATGTGGGATCCATTCATGGATTATTATCACAACTTGAGGATTTAAGAGGTATGGATGCTCTGGAGACTCCCTGTCTGGTCATTAATTAATCCATAATCTCCAATTTATACAAATTAAGCTTGTTTAGATGGAGGGGTTAGATTAGAAGGGTTTTTTTTTAATCTTCTTGAATGGCATAGCAGGCAAAAGGACAGAATGGCCTCCTCCTGGTTCCATTCCTCTGGTCCTTAAACCCATCAGCAGGGTTAAGGTGGGGGGGGCAGCCTGCTGCTAGCAATCTTAAGTTAAAGCTGGAATTTGCCAGGGACCTCAATAACCAACCAAGGTAGTATCAGGCTTATCTGCAGAAGTGAGGTCTGCTTCAATGGTTGAGACCAGAGTCATTGATGGATCCTATGTGATACTTACTAATTAGGAGCAGTGGGAGGGTGCAGGACCCTTTGAGCTAGCTCTGCCTGTTAAAGAGATCATGACTTCACCTCAACATTCCTATTTATTTCAGGTAAACACGCACTCCCATTAACCTCTACTGTAAAAAAATTATTCAGAGAATACTTTCCTCCACCCTTTGAGTGGAGTTTCAAAAACAGAGATTTATCCAAAAACAAACTTTCTCCTCACCACCATCTTATTGGGTGATTTGTTCTTTAAGCCATGACCCCTTACCTCCTGGTTCTCCCACGAGCAAAATGTTTCATTTCACATCCGCCCGCCCAAGATCTTATGTGCTTCAATCATTTTAGCCTTCCACTTTCCAGCAGACAAACATGGTAAGACAAGCCTCCCACACCCAGTCGTGGTCTACAATGCTTCTCTAAACTGTTCGAACAGTTCCACTTCGTCCGATATCACTGCACATATCCAATGGCTTCTCTGCATGGACATTAAAAAAAATACTGCAGATGCTGCAATCAGAAATGATAGAAATACTCGGTGAGCTGCTCAATGTTTCTAGCCCTTTATCATTGCAGTTCAGCCTTCCAAAAATGGATTACACAGAGGTTAAAGGCGTGCTGCTGATTCACGTCATACAAAGGCCCACAGGGTGCTCAATCGCAAAGGACAACTGAATTGCTGAGATAGTATTCCATCACTGGGTGCATTAAAATGTTGTATTACTGCAGCAACCTGTTTTGGTGGTGTGTTAAGGGGATCTTAATTCTGCATTGTTAAAAAACTCCAGCTGAACACAAGGAGAGGGCCACCAAGCCCTTCAAACCTGCCCTACCAATGTGATCTTGGCTGCCCTCAACTCCTCTTCTCTGCCAGTTCCTTCTAGCCCTCATTTCCCTGTTTTTTTTTAAAATCTATCTATCCCTACCTAAAATAAGACCAATGACCTAGCCTTGATCTGACTTGTCTCATCCAAAAGGAGCAGGCCGAGTTTAACATGTCATCTGAAAAAAAAAGGTCAATGACAATGCATTTCCCTCAGTTTGTGTTTTGAGATCCATAGTTAGGGTAGACAGAGTCTTTCTCCTCACCATGACAAATATTAGACAGCACTGGTTCTATTTAAAGAGTTGCAAGTGTGTTGTTAGCATCTCTGATATTGATGCTGAATGCCCAAACTCAAAACTATGAGCATTGCTACTGGATTGGACTTCTATTTGTCACCACCCTTCCCCTGCTTCCCCCCACCATCCCACCCCCGACCAAAAAGGCAGATGGTAAGAGAAGGGCATTTAAAAGATTTTAACCTGAAGCATCTCAAAATTTAAAACTGTTTGTTCAGGAGTCAGAATGCAATCTGTCTTGGTTTGAGTCACCCACTGAAGTGTAAGCTATCTGATGACGGAGATGCCAGTGGCAGGTTTTTGCTCTGGGGGTGAGGGAAAGAGAAAGAGAGAGAGAGAGAGAGAGAGAGAGAGAGAGAGAGAGAGAGAGAGAGCTGAAAAGCCCTCAGCTTCTGTCCAGGACTTTTCAATCTTGTTCACTCACGGCATCAATGAGAAATGTGCATGACTAAAATAAGACCTGTACCCGAGTTGCTCCATCCTGCCTCTCAAATCTCACTCCTCGAGAAAGCAAACAAACAAAAAAAAACTGCAGATGCTGGAAACAAGCAAATGAATGAAAACCGGCGGGAACTTCAATGAATCAGGTTAAAAAAAAGGGCAATATTCTGGAACTGGATTTTATTTTCTAGAATCTGAAACAGGAAGGGGTCATATTAAGCAGCAAGACATTTGGTGGGAGTTTACAAAATGTCACCTGTAGGGTGTTTCCCCATAGAGCAGTGGTTCCCAACCTTCCCTTCCTACTCACAAACCACCTTAAGCAATCCCTATGCCATAAGTGTTCTGTGATTAGTAAGGGATTACTTAAGGTGGGATGTGGGTGGGAAGAAAAAGTTTGAAAGCCACTGTTTTAATCATTCCAAATTGATTCGTTATGTGCACAGGTTTCATAACTCCAAAGGAAATGGGCCTTTTCTTAAGCAAAATATTTTAGTAATAATTGGGTCTAGAGCAGTGATTCTCAACCTTCCCTTCCTACTCACAGACCACCTTAAGCAATCCCTGACTAATGACAGAACACTTATAGTGAATACTTAAAGTGGTATGTGAGTGGAAAGTAAAAGGTTGGGAACCACTGCCATAGAGGATCATCTCAATTCACATTGTAAATATAAATATTGTTCTAATCAACACATCTCTGCCCTGAACATCTGCCCCCTGAACATCTGCCCCCTGAACATCTGCCCCCTGAACATCTGCCCCCTGAACATCTGCCCCCTGAACATCTGCCCCCTGAACATCTGCCCCCTGAACATCTGCCCCCTGAACATCTGCCCCCTGAACATCTGCCCCCTGAACATCTGCCCCCTGAACATCTGCCCCCTGAACATCTGCCCCCTGAACATCTGCCCCCTGAACATCTGCCCCCTGAACATCTGCCCCCTGAACATCTGCCCCCTGAACATCTGCCCCCTGAACATCTGCCCCCTGAACATCTGCCCCCTGAACATCTGCCCCTGAACATCTGCCCCCTGAACATCTGCCCCGTGAACATCTGCGCCCTGAACATCTGCCCCCTGAACATCTGCGCCCTGAACATCTGCCCCCTGAACATCTGCCCCCTGAACATCTGCCCCCTGAACATCTGCCCCTGAACATCTGCCCCTGAACATCTGCCCCCTGAACATCTGCCCCCTGAACATCTGCCCCTGAACATCTGCCCCCTGAACATCTGCCCCTGAACATCTGCCCCCTGAACATCTGCCCCCTGAACATCTGCCCCCTGAACATCTGCGCCCTGAACATCTGCGCCCTGAACATCTGCGCCCTGAACATCTGCGCCCTGAACATCTGCGCCCTGTCTCAAGTCCCCTTCCAAGAACCAAGGAACATGATCCAGGGCAAGTGTGTGATTCAAAGACCTAGTTCAAACAGACTGAATCAACGACTTATATCTTGCTACTACCAACGAGGTCATTTAAACGGAGTGTGTATGAGCAGCCTCCTGATTCCCCGTTATCAATGGACAGAAGGCGAATAATACGCTGATCCACCCCCTTCCATTCCGTGCTGCTCGTTATTTGCCATCCTGCTGCTCACCTTCAAGGACTGGGTTTCGGAGTGGTCCGGGACGCAGAGAGATGCTCACAGCCGTCCTCCCTCCATCCTTGGTGGCCCCGAGACAAGCCGCTCTCACACGTGCCCCGCCAGTTTCATTCATGACTTCGGATCAGCTGCTCCCCGGTCGCTGAGAGGCGGATTGGTCGCTTGAGTGGCTGGGCCAATCGGGTCCCGCGCATGCCTCAGGCAGCACCGTTAGGGGGGGGCGGTCCCCTTGATTGTAACAGAGAGCTGGATACAACTTGCTGCGGGCTGTGAGACAGCAGGCACTTACTCGTCGCGTGTAAATGCCTTGTTGCTTCGCCTTGAGCATCCACCATCGACTTCTGTCGCGTTTAAATCTTCCGTCAGTCAAGAGAAAAAAATCTGACAGATGTAGCAGGCGTTTTCCACCCTGTTAACACATCGGGGTCACTGAATCTGCTCCACTCCCCGTCCCTGGGATTGAAGCAAATGTGATGGACTCCAAATGTGAACTGTCTCCTTGATCTCGGAGCCATTAGGACTTGCTAGATGAATTGGCCTCTGGAGATTGCCCCTAGTGGGCATGTAATAGATTCTGGGTGGAAGTTGATTTAAGATGGGGATTTGTGCAGGAGCAGTGGTTCTCAACGTTTATTCTTTCCACTCACATCCCCCCTTGAAGTCATCCTTAAGCCATCAGTGCTCTGTGATTAGTAAGGTGGTCGGTGGACGGAAAGAAAAAGTTTGAAAAACCACTGTTTTAATTGTCCCTAATTGACTCGTTATGTGCACGGTTGCATCACTCCAAAAGAAATGGGCCAATGACCATTTTTCTCAAGCAAAATATTTCAGTAAGAATTGGGTCTAGAGCAATGATCTCAACCTTCCCTTCCCACTCACATCCCACCTTATGCAATGCCTTACTAATCACAGAGCACTGATGGCATAGGATTACTTAAAGTGGAATGCGAGTGGAAAGAAAAAGCCTGACAACCACTGGACTGCAAATGGATGCATGATAGCATGCTCAATGGGCTGAAGGCCTGCATCTCTTGTTTAACTTGGGTTTCAATGCAGACTGCTTGGTTCCTGCAGATACATGGTTTACTTTAGTCTTTCCCTGATTTCGATTGCTTTGCTCTTCTCATTTTAAGATAACACCTCCTCTTTTGAACCCTGGGGCTTGAAATTATACAACCTGCCAACAGTTAGCATTGGAGATTGGAGCTGTGCCAGATTCTTGCTGGGCCAACAGAGCGCAGGCTTCTTCGCAGCTCAATGAATAGGGTGGTGTGAATGTAACCTGCACCATACCTAGCTTTGACGTGGCAACCACGAGCAATTCGAGTCATTGCTTGAGAAGCATGTCTGATGTCCCAATGTAACAGTGACTGCTGCTTCCTTCAGTGGGCTTGAATGCAAGCACTTTAACCAGATGTGGCAGGTCAGCCTGATCTATGTTGGATGATCAGGTACCATGACATGGTAGAAGTAACATAATGCTCAGGGTCCCTAGGGTCAACATATTGTCTCCCACCAGGAAAATCATTACAACGACCCTCCTCTGACCCCTCTTCCCAATGGCCAGGAGTTGTGATGCCGAATATGTACAAGAAGAGATACAATGGACATGATCTTCACCACACAGTAAATTCAGGAAAAACTTGAAAAGTATTTATTCCATCTTTTCTTCCTCACCAAAGCATTTGACTCCTACATCCAAGAGGCAACCAGGAATCGGGTACAGGATTCACAAGGGTGCAGTGACAATCAGAGCTTCCCAAGCGGGGTGAGGTACTAACAGCTCCTTAACGTGTTAGGGATTCGGAACTGTGGTTCTATGAGGTCTCATTTGGATACCTTGATCTCAGGCTCACCACTGAATGATAGGCCATGCAGGTACGAAGGTTATGAGGCTGGTGGAGGGGAGCAACATTGGAGATGGGGGAATCCACTGCCACTCACTTTTTCTGATGGAACTCTCTTTTACTTCTCTTTCTTGTTTTAATTATGATTCTTTGTTACCATTTCAGGGCGAACAAAAGAAAGAAGTTTGCGCACGTGAAATAACCTGCATCTTGAATTTTGAAATGTCCCATTCTTCACTGATCTACAGTATCTATCTGTTGTGACCTGTAACATTCAAGTTCCTCAATCACAATCTTGCAGCCTCATCAATTTTCTTGGCCTCATTCACAGGTATAGCATATTTCTGCTTCTACCTTTGATGCTCTAATGAGATATTTAATGCTTTAATGAGGTATCATTCTTATTGGCCAAAGAGAGTGACAAACCTCAATAATTATCAGCGTGCATAGAACAATGAAAAGCAGTCCCATTTTGGGGCTGCTAAAATTCATTGAACTGCTTCCAGCTGCTATCTCTCTCAGTAGCAGCAAGGCCTATTGAGACAGGCTGAACACAACACATTTCCCAAGAAATAATTAAACTGAAATGTTAGGAATGTAATGAAATTAATACAGGCAATTCTCAAGATTGGGAGTGTTGGTTTCTTTTTCTGCATTCTCCTAATGCCAATATCAATTCCAACTGCTTGGCAACTGTGACTGAATGTGTGGGTTAATCTGAAATAGCCACAGTAGGCAAGTTGCCTTTGAAAGGACTTGCAGGACTATCAGTCTGGACATGTGCAAAGGAGACTTCCCCAATGAGTAGCACAGTAGGCAATACTGCTGTTTCAGGGCTCCAGCCCCTCAGGTTTCATCCTGGAATGGGCTGAGTGAAATATGCATATTTTCTTTTTTTCTGTGACCATGTGGGTGTCCCCGGCTGCTCGGCTTTCCAACCACAGTCAAAAGATCTACAGGTGGGTAGGTTGACTGCAAATTATCCAGGTGTAGGTGGGTAGCAGACGAATCAGTGCCAGTGAATAGGAATTGTTGACAGGGAAATAGCAGGGGCAATAAGCTGAGAGGATTTCTCCGAAAACTAGCATAGGGTTTATGGGTCCTGTTTTCATTCTGTGTATTGGAACTAAATGAAAAAAATCAGTTGCCTGAAGTCAAATTTCAATACTAATGCAAAGATTTATATTGATGAGAGAATATGGAAGTGATTGGCATATGTTGGCACTAAGGAACTTGCATGGAACAACATCAGGCAGAACCAGCATGAAGAATTGAAGATTCAATGATGGAACTTCACCAAAAAAGAAAAAAATATATATATTCACAAACCTTAATGGTGTACCATGTCTTGGAAAACTTACTCCCTGCCTCTCCCTGTCTTGACACCAAGATACACTAACTTGCAAGGGTAAGGGAGGGAGATGGAGACTAATTGGATAGTTCGTGTCAGTGACTCACTCCTCTTGAATAATATACATCAATTTGTGTATTAATCACATTTCCATGAAGTCATGATACAGTGACGGTCACAGCATGGCTGATTCCAGCTCACCATTGTGATAGTACAGATTCTATCACCAATGTGCATATTATAGTGTAGCAAGACTGTGATTGGCTGAGATCATAGCCACGCCTACTGGCAGGACTTAAAGGGTAGCTCCCAGATCATTCTGGACTGGTCGACCTACATGTGATACGCTCCAGTCTTCTAGTTTTCAAAAGCCTTGGTTTGGATCATCAAGCCTTTGATTCTTTTGACGTGCTCTACAACCATCAAGCATTTGAGTCTGATTTTCAACTGCTACAGTTATTATGGAATTGGATGATTGGATGTCATTAGTGGCATTTACTTATTTGGCTTCTGAACTGAGAGGCTCCAGACCCAAAGGTTCTCCAGTACTGTTGAAGTTGAGGAGGAAATGTCAATGACATCAGATCTTCCTCTCCCAAGCAGGTTCACGAGCATGAGATCATGCACCACCAGATTTAAGGACAATTTCCCCTGCCATCATCAGACTACTGAAAAGATCTCAAAATGGTAAAATGACATGGCTTTTGCTCCATACCATCCAATCACTCTTTATAACTGCATTTTTGTCCTGTGTCATACTTGTGCTATAGATGTGGTGTCCACTGGTCTGCCTGCAAAGCTACCTCAATCACTGCATCTTATTACACATGACAATGAACCTGCACTTGAATTAATATTTCATTTTTGTAATGATGGTCCATAGGTAAGTTATAAGTAATATGTACTGATGTTGCAAAGTCATATATTACCGATATAATAAAATAGTACAGTAAAACCCCCTAGTATCTGGAATCCAAGCAACCAGCAGTCTCAAGCTGCTGGGGAAAAAAAACCAAAGAAAATAAATTTTAAAATTAAAATAAATAAGAATAAAATAATAGATTAAAATATGTAATTTTAAAATTGTAAAAGTAAATGTTCTCTGAAGTAATACATAAACCTTTGGTGAAGGTGGGAGCAAATATTCAGCTAACCTTGGTCGTGTGTTGCATGTAGCAGCTGTTTGAATAAAGTTGTGTGAAATAACAATGTTTCACCCAGGATGAAGAGCTGGTTGATGCCACTCACTGTTGGGGTGACTCTCTTAAAGTGTCTACTTATTCTTGCTTAGCAAGAGTTGCCCTAGTCAGAGGCTTTATCTGTAAACTTGGGGTGGGGGGGGGGTTAATAATCTATAATAATATTGTTCATCTTTTGGGTGGCTCCATGGAGGGGGAGAAACCTGCAGATGCAGCGACGATTAAATGTTTTCAAAGAATCTAATTGAAAATAAAGAAATTACTTTAAGATTTATATATACATGCAAGTGAAGTTTGTTCAGTGCCTGTTTTGATGTCTTTCAAATGTAATGACTGTGTCTCATTCCACCACCTCCTCTGGCAGGGCATTTACTCACTGCGTAAATGAACAAATATTATCTTGCTTTCTCTCAGTGAGAATTTGGACATATCGGGATCTGATAAGCTATATTAGGAAGACCATTTTCATGAACTAATAAAGGAACTGTGGGGAAAAAAAAAGAAAACATTATCTTAAAGTCTGGTCCATAGTATTTCTGAAGTCAAGTGTTAAGTATTGATGCTCAGTTATAGATGTCGAATGTCAACTTTGTCTATTAATTGGCAAAGAGCCCCAGAGGTTCATCACTCTCCCATCTCCTGCCTCCAGTTTAAATTCCATACTGAATATTTTGGAGGATCAAGAACCAATCATAAACCTCTGAGAATATTATGTAATGGATAAACTAGGCTGAAAACTTTTATTTCCTACTTATCAATTATAAAACACAGGAGGTTTAATGAACTAGGCATTAAATTGTCACAATCCTTGTCCCATGTAGAGTTTTGATAGCAGTGCCTGATGAATATAATTGCATTTGAGTCACAATACATGAACTGCATGTCAGCTCGAAAAAAAAAGAAATTACATGAAGGTTGCTATAGGCAACAGTCCTGTCAATGCAGCACAATTTATACCAGTTCAATGAAATGTGCTACCATATCATGCATTTTCCCTTCTTTTGGCAGTACTTGTAGAGCCAAAGAATTTTACAGCAGGAAGCAGCATCCATGCTGGCCAAGTTGTCTACCCAAGCCCATTTGCCTGCACTTGGCTGTATCCTTCTTTCATATCCATCTACTTGTCTAAATGCCCCTCAGACATTGTAATTATACTCACCTCTTTCATTTCTTTGGACAGATTGTTCCATGAATCTGCCACTATCTGTGGGAAAAACATTCACTTTTTTTTTTAAATGTAATTTTTAAAAAATATCAAATTTAGACATACAGCACAGTAACAAGGCCCTTTCAGGCCACGAGCCCATGCCTCCCAATTACACCCAGTGAATCTATAAACCCCAGTATAGGGTGGGAGGAAACCAGAGCCTCTGGGGAAAACCCACGCAGACATAGGGAGAACGTATAAATTCCTTACAGACAGCATGGGATTCGAACCCCGGTCCCAATAGCTAGCGCTCCAATAGCGTTGCACTAACTACCACACTAACCATGCCACCCTTTTTAGATCTCTCCCCTCTCACATTAAACATATCCTCCAGTTTTAGAATCTCCTACCCTGGGGAGAATACTGTCATCGTTCACCTAATCCATGCCCCCCCTCATTATTTTAGTCTGTAAGTTCACCCCACAGCTCCCTTCACTCCAGGGAAAATGGCCCAGCTTATCCAGTTCTCATTTTAACTCAAGCCCTTGAGTCCTAGTAACATCCTCCAAACTGAACCCTTTGCATCATAATTATCTCCTTTCTGCATGACCAAGAAACTCTGTGGCTAGACTCGCAAGATCTGCCTGTTCTATAACATCTCCAGGACTCAACCATTCACTGTGTGAGTCCTGCCCTGATCTAACCTTTCAAAATGTAACACCTCACACTTGTTTGAGTTAAATTCCACCAACCAATCCTTGGCCCACTTTCCCAGTTGATCCAGATCCTATTGTAATGTTTAGTAACTTTCTCTTTTTTTTTATGATGTTATTTAATTTTTCTCAATAAACTGAGAAATAACCCTTCCGTACCACAAAAGAAAGGAAAAAGAGACAGTGGACAGTGGGGCAGAAGAAGGAGGAGGAAAAGAGGGGAATAGCTGGCATCAACATTTAATACAATCAAAAAATAAATAGAAATAAAAATATTAAATTACTAATAAGGGATGAAAATTGATTATAAAATATTTAATAAATAGCCTAAACTATCCAGACATTTAAATAATTCCAACGAAGCTGCCAAATATCGATGAACATGTTATATTCATTTCTAAGATTATAAGTAATTTCCTCCAGAGGTTTAAAACTTTGTATTTCCATATCTCAATGATCAATCTGTAAGAGGGAATTGAATTCCCACGTTACTGCTATACATTTCCTGGCTATTGCCAAAGTAATTTTAATCAATTTGGATGAACTTTTAGCTAAAGTTAACATTCACGACAGCCAAACTTCCCAAAAGGAACAATTGCGGATTGAGATGGAAGTCCAACCCATAATTTGCATACATATTTCCCCCAAATTTTCCAAAAAGGTCTTAATTTCATGCAAAACCAAGTAGAACGTATAAAGGTACCAATATCTATGTCACATCTAAAACAGAGATTTGAGATTCAAATTTAAAATGATGTACCTTTTGAGGTGTGAGATAGAGTTGATGTAAAAAATTGAAATGTACCATTCTAGATCTTGAATTAATAAGATCAATCATATACTATCTAAGCATGAATTTGACCAGCATTGTTGATCAATTACAATGCCAAAATCTGATTCCCAACTCTCCCAAGATCTCTGTAACTGAATTTCTGGGCTTTGATCTTGGGGCAGGAAATACATAGAAAAAATAAATTTAGTTGCATCCCCCTTTCAAATTAGAACCTTCATGTCTGTGCACATTGGTAGAGCTAATGATAGTCCCAACTTATCTCTTAAAGCTTTCTTCATTTTCCACTACAACCACCAATTTTGTCGTCATCCACAAAGGTGAACCTTGCCATCTCTATTCTCAACCAAATCGTTCATATAAATAACAAACATCAGT
Source organism: Narcine bancroftii (assembly GCF_036971445.1). Classification (NCBI taxonomy): domain Eukaryota; kingdom Metazoa; phylum Chordata; class Chondrichthyes; order Torpediniformes; family Narcinidae; genus Narcine; species Narcine bancroftii. Next base: position 50,632,590 of record NC_091477.1, read on the forward strand.
GAACCCAGCAGTGACCCCATGGCACAGCACTGGTCACAGGCCTCCAACCTGATAAACAGCCTCGATTTCTACCAAGATGATTGCGGTTTCAATTGGCCAGCTCACTCCAGATCCCACATTCCAGACCAGCTCTTGTCAAAGACCTGATAAAGTTCACAAAGGCAACATCTACTGCTCTCTCTCATCAATTTTCTCTTCACTTCTTCCAAAAAGAAAAGCAAATTTGTGAGCTATGATTTCCTATACCAAGAGGCATGCTGACTATCCCTATTCATGCCTGTCCAAATGCTGGTAGATTCTGTCCCTTAAAATCCCCTCCAGTATCTTTCACGTCACTGATGTTAGCCTCACTAGTCTGTGGTTCCCTAGCTTGTCATGCAGTTTTTTTAAACCAAGTCATCTTCAATGTCTAAAGATTATGCAAGTATCTCTGCCATGGCTCCAACTCCTGTTCTGCGATCATGTTGGTCAAGGAGGGATTTAAACACCTTAGTAAGTTGTAAGACTACCAGCGAAACCTTTTTTGTAATGTGGATGTGTTCCGACTTATCACTCTTCATCTCCCTTTTCTGTGAGTTTTTGTTTTTGCTTTTACAGCAATCAGCTTTTCAATGGCATTGTTTGTGCACGCGCAGTTATTTTGATCCATAGAAGTCTAAAAAATTAGGAGCAGGTGGAATCAGTTCAGTCTTTTGAGCCTATTCTGTCATTCAATTCCATTGTGGCTGTTACCTTGTCTTAGTATCCAATTCCAGTTCTCTGACAGTGCCCCTTGGTACCTCACATGTCCAGAAATCAAAGTCTTCTTGGCTACATTCAGCAACTTAGCCTTCACAGTCTTCTGTCATGGAATAAGTGCTCTGTTATGTTGTTTATAATATTGCACAGCATTTTCTCTCTCTCTCTCTCTCTCTCTCTCTCCTTTTTAAGTTGGTGCAGTATATTTGCCACTGTCCAATCGACAGGAATTATTAGTTTTAGTACTTGTTAAGATGGTCTCCTACCCCACATGTAATTTACTCCTGATGTGGATTTAGTGGGCAAGAAATAAGCAAGTGACTAAACTTTGGCTTGCAGCCAACAGGTACAACATGACTTTGAATTAAAAATTACGAATGTCAGGACTTTAGGCTAAGAAACTAGCAGGAATCAGTGAGTTATCCATAAACCAGAGGAAGTCAGTGCTTTGACTTAGTAGATCTGCAGGAGGTGAATCTTCATTTTAGAGATCAGTGGGACATTGGTGGTGGAGGTCAGGTGAAGTAAGATGTTTAGACTAGCCACACCATGACTGGACCATCTGAGGAGTAGCCACACTGCTCATAAGATGTCCCACTACATTGGCACCTACCTGGCAATGGGAAGAATTTCTTCGATCTGTCCTGTTCACAAAAAAAAACAGGATAAATCCTCTTGGGCCATTGATTGCCAGATCACCTCTCAGCAAAGATAAGGATTCTGTCATCTGGCACTTGCTGGGCAGTCATCATCTCACTGGTGCCCTGCTTGACTTTAGCTCTGATCACTGCTTCAGATCTCATTATATCTTTGGTTCAAACATGTACTTGGCTCAAACATTGGATTCCAGAGGTGAGATGGGAATGTCAGCCCTTGGGAGCAAGGCAGCTGTTGGGATCACAGAGCATTGTTTAGAGTGAAGTTAACAGGCTTAAAGGAAAAAACCCGGCACTGGTTGGAGTCCTGTTCTCACCACATTAATTGGTTCATTGATGACCTTCCCTCCAGCATAAGATCAGGTGTGTATGTTTGATGAGTATTGATCAATGGTCAATTCTATTAACAACTCCTTAGCAATTAAACATGAAAGTAACAAGACCCAACAGTTACATGGCCAATAATATTCACACCATAAACATGCAAGGGAGAGTCCAACCACCTCATGCTCAATGACTTTGTCATCACCAAGTTCTCCACCATCAACATCAAGAGAGTCACCATTGGCCAGGTAATCAACTGGATCAGCCACATAAATTGTGAGGTGAATGGGAAAGGTCAGAGACTGGATATCTTCTGATGAGTAAGCCATATTCTAAAGCCCTTCAACTATTTCTTCCTATTCCCTGTCATTTCAACTCTCTAAATGGACCATTCTCTTTGGAAAACATTCAGTTTTTCATCTCCAATATTTAGACACCTGCTTGCAGCACCCTTCCATACAGCCACAGGAGACGTTATGCAAAGATTGTCAGCAATGTCCTAGGTTTCTCTTCCCTTATTAGCCTGGAGTATATCCTGTCTGCCGGGGGACTTAGCTGTCTAAAGCTTTTTAAAAGTCACACTACTTCCTCTTTCTTGATTTCAATACACTCCAGCATTTGTCTGTTCTACATTGACCTCTCACTGTGAAAAATGAAACAATGTATTAATTAATAACCTCCCCCATCTTCTCCTCTTCCATGCATCTGTTACCCACTGTATCCCTGAGAGGTCATATCCACACTTTCACCTGTGTCTCCTTAGGGTTTTCCTTAATCCTATTTGCCAAGCCATTCTCGTGCCGCCTTCTAGATCTCCTGAGTCCCTTCTTCTTTCCTGGTCACTTTATAATTCTCATGAGTTCTTCCTGATTTTTGCTTCCTGAACCTGATGCGTGCTTCCTTTTATCTTGATGAACTCTTGCACCTCTCTTGTCAGCCATTTTTCCTTTACCCTTCTATCCTCTCCCTGACTCAGTAGAAGAGAGTGAAACACGATAGGCTGCAGATGCTGTGATAATAGGAAACACTCCAAAGTGCTGGAGGAGGAGCTCAGCTGGTCTTTTCAGCATCTATAGGAGACAAAGATACATCGCTGACATTTCGAGCCTGAGCCCTTCTTCAAGGAAAAATCTGAAAAGGCAGAAGCAGGATATATCAGAAAGTCACAGAATTCAAACAAATGGGGGAGGAATCCAGACCAACAAAATGTGTTAATTGTATATGATAAGGGAATAAGTGAGAATTTATCATGTCTGTGCGAAAAGAGAGAGGGAAATGAGAGATGACAGGGGAAGCCAGAGAAGTCGATATTGGAGGGTGTCCAGTCGGAAGATGAGGTGTTGTTTCTCCAATTTACGCGTGGTCTCGATCCACTAGTACATGAGACCATCAACAGACGAGTCGGCAAAGGAATGGGATTGGAGAATTGAAATAGGTAGCCACTGGGAGATCCAGAAAGCTGAGGTGCTCAACAAAGCGATCTCCCAGTCTGCGTTCAGTCTTACCGATGTAGAGGAGACCACAGCGGGAGCATCGGATGGAGCAGATGGCCCCTGCAGATTCACAAGTGAAATGTTGCTTCACGTGGAAGGACTGTTTGGTGCTCTGAATGGTGCTGAGGGAGGAGGTGTGGGCATGTGAAGTATTTCCTGTGGTCACAGGATTTGGTCCCAAGGGGATGATTGGTGGGGAAGGAGGAGGGGACAAAGGAGTCACAGAAGGATTGGTCCCTGTGGAAGGCAAAGAGGGGAGGAGAGGGGAATATGTGTCTAGTGGTGGGATCACATAGTAGGTGGTGGAAGTCAACGAGCTCATCATGGATACATGAGGCAGCACCAAAGTAGTCATCAAAGTAGAAGGGGTAGAGTTGACAGACCTTGTCTGTGTAGGCAAGTAGCATGGATTCAGGGTGAAAGTTCATGTTGGAAACTTGATCTCGTAGGTCACCGGGATCAAGGTGGACTCCCGTAACAGGAGCTCCGTCCTGTAAACCTATCTAGAAACCTGCACAAGTGGTCCCTAAACTTCCTCCACATTTCTGCTGCACATCTGTTCCCAATTTACCCTCCCAAATTTCTGGCTAATGCCAATAAAAGGCAGGCATAGTTGGGGCCTATGTGGGTTCCCATGGCTACCCCTTTGGGCCTGAGCCAAAGGAGAAATTATTAAGGGTGAAGACAGGTTCTACCAGTTGGAGGAAGGTGGTGGTAGAGGGAGATTGTTTGGTTCTATTGTCTAGAAAGAAATGAAGGGCTTTGAGGCCTTAAGAATTGGGAATAGAGGTGTTTAGGGATTGGATATGCATGGTAAATATGAGGTGATCAAGTTCAGGTAACTGGAAGTTGTTGAAGTGATGGAGGGCATGTGAAGTTTACCAGATGTAGGTGGGGAGTGCAGGACCTGTGACCGAAGCACCTAGACCTCCTCCCTCAGCACCATTCAAGGGCCCAAACAGTCCTTACAAGTGAAGCAACACTTCACTTGTGAATCTGCAGGTGTCATCCAGTGTTTCTGTTGTGGTCTCCTCTACATTGGGGAAACTGGACGCAGACTGGGAGATCGCTTTGTTGAGCACCTCAGCTCTGTACACCGCAATAATGTGAATCACCCAGTGGCAACCCATTTCAATTCTCCATCCCACTCCCTTGCTGACATGTCTGTCCATGGTCTCATGTACTGCCAGACTGAGACCACCCATAAATTGAAAGAAAAACACCTCATCTTCCGACTGGGCACCCTCCCAGCGGATGGCATAAATATCGACTTCTCTGGTTTTCATTAAAATTTACCCCCCCACCCACCCCCTTGCTTCCCCATAATTTTTCCATTGCCTGTCTTATTTCGCACGAACATGATAAATTCCACCTAGACCCTAATCACATCCAATTAACACCTTTTGTTGTTTGAATTCTGAGACTTTCTGTTATATCCTGCTTCCGCCTATCTGATCTTTCCTTGAAGAAGGGCTCAGGCCTGAAACATTGTTGACAACATGTTTTTGTCAAAATGATCCTAGATGCTGAATAAACCAGCTGAGTTCATCCAGCATTTCAACTGCAATCATAGCATCTGCACCCTATCATGTTTGTCTCCGTAGGTGGGGAGGACTGGACCAGGGAGGACAAATCAGATTTGAGGTAAGTGGAGACCAATTTAGTGGGGCAGGAGTATGTCGGCATGATGGGTCTGCTGGGACAATTGTGTTTGTGGATCTTGGGTAGGAGGTAGAGACAGGGGGTCCAGGTTGGAAAACAATGTTAGAGGCTGTGCCAGGGAGGTGATTGTAAGTGATGAGTTCAGAGATAGTACACGATACAGTGGTTTGATGAATTTTCATGGGGTCCTGTTGGAGGGGGCAAGTCGGAGGAGGTGTCTGAGAGTTGTCACCTGGCTTCGACCAGATAGAGGTTAGTGCGCCAGAACCACAACAGCACCACCATTGTCTGAAGGACGGATGGCAAGGTTTGGATTGGTGTAGAGAGTATGGAAGGGCAAGCGCTCCAAGAGGATGAGATTGGAATGAGTGAGGGGAGTTGTTGTTGATGTGGTTGATGTCATGGAGGCAGTTGGAAATATAAAGGTCCAGAGCAGGTAGAAGACAGGAATGAGATGACCAGGAGGAGGAAAACGTTTTAAAGTGGGAGAAAGGATCTGTAGTGGGGGGTAGAGAATCATGGTTCTGGAAGTAAGCATGGAGACGGAGCCAACAGTTCAACATCATGGGATGCACAGAACTCGTTAAGGTGTGTTTAAGCCTCTTCTGAAGACAGAACGTTCAGTCTCCGAGAGGGGATGGTTGGAGGAGATGTTGAAGACCAGGCTGGGGTTAGGGGGAAGTTTAATGGGGTGGAGGGTGTCAGGGAAGGGAGGATGATGGGGTGGATCAGGAGGTTGAGGATAGGAAGGGCCCAGGAGAGGATGAGAAGGTTTGGGCAAATCGGTGGGTGAAGAGAGAGAAACCTGTGTGCTCTCATAGCTTGGGTGGGAGTTTGTGATGGAGTCTTGGTCCTGTAGGTCGGACGGGCCAAGGTGGAAACCCTCATCTGAAGCTTGGTTCTGTAGGTTGCCGGGGTTGAAACAGAGATCCGTGTGTGAAGCCCAGTCTTGTGTGTTGGTAGGTTCAGGGTGAAAGTTCATGTTGGAAACTTGATCTCGTAGGTCACTGGGATCAAGGTGGACTCCCGTAACAGGAGCTCCGTCCTGTAAACCTATCTAGAAACCTGCACAAGTGGTCCCTAAACTTCCTCCACATTTCTGCTGCACATCTGTTCCCAATTTACCCTCCCAAATTTCTGGCTAATGCCATTCTAATTAAAACTTTCCCCTTTAAACACTTCATAGGAACATAGGAAGTAGGAACAGGAGTAGGCCAAAAATGGCCCATCGAGCCTGCTCCGCCATTCAATATGATCATGGCTGATCTAATTTATGACCTAACTCCACCTACCTGCCTTCTTCCCCATTTCTGGTACAGATGGTGTGGCGCCTCTTCAGTGCCAGTGATCGGGACCAGGGCTCGGATCCTGCTCTCTCGGTAAGGCGTTTGTACGTTCTTCCCTATATTTGCATGGGTTTTCCTGTTACAGCACTGTGTGCCTAAATTTAAATTTTAAATTGAAATTTAAATTTAAAATCTACTCCTTTCTTTTCCCATAGCTGTGGCCACTGAAAGGTCTATCACTGATCACGCTTGTTGCCCAGTACAAGATCCAATATGGCCTCCCCTCTCACTTGTCTGACATATCATGTCAGGAATCCTTCTTGGACACATCTAACAAATTCTGCCCCATCTAACCCTTTTGCAACAAGTCGGTGCCAATCAATATTAGGGATGTTGAAGTCAACTATGACATTGTAGTGGAAGAATTTCTGAACAGCCAGTCACATTAATTTATATTCAGCTTTTAGTTATATTTTACAGCATTCACATGGTTCATAACATTTAAAATTCCCATCTGAAAGAGTGTTTACATTGCGTGTATCATTATTTAAGCAGCCTTTTCTCATATATTAAAATAAATCTGTTCATGACCAAAGTAATAAATATTTTGCAGTCTGTGACAATGGTAGTTTTTGAGGATAGACAAACCACATCACATCATTAGGGTTAAACTGCTTTACTTGGGCTTGTCTGTTGTGACTCTACCATTACCATCAGTTGTTCTGGTATAATTTGGTCACAAAATTTATCCTTGGAATGTGCTTCTGACAGAGCCACTGAATAAAACGGGAAGAAAAGCTGCACAATTGGACAGTCTTTTCTTAAATAAAAAGCTGTCATTAGCTGCTCTGTGATTCCAGCTCAACAATAGTTTGTCTGAATTGAGGCCTAGTTGGTCACCTTGTTCTTATAAATATCTGAAAATGTACTAGCAACATTATTTGAGTGAATATTAGTGACAGTGACAGATTGCTAGACCTGTGAGTCATGCCTGAATCTTGAGAAAGAATAAAATTAAATTCAAAGACTTTGAAAATACAAATGTTTGCCGAAAACAACATGCATGCAAGCACAAGCACACACTCATGCAGACCTGCATGCACACTTGGGCGCACACTTGCCCACACACACACGCCCACACTTGCACACGTCCACACATGCAAAACCCACCAACAGACTTACTGTATGGTGAATAATTCTGACTTTTCAATGTTTACTTGTTCTCTCTTTCCGTCAATGCACTTGATTACTTGGATCGGGAACTAATTGAAATGAGCTGAATTTAGTCAACTCATCTCACAGTCTGCCATGAAGATCAAAACAACACAAGAAGAATATTAACAAGAGAATCTACAGATTCTGGGGTCTCGTACAGGAAGCAATGTGCTGGAGAAACCCAGTGGGGCCACAGCATCCATAAAAATTAAAAGGCAGTTAACATTTCAGGAGCGAAGTCCTTCGTCAGGAGAGCCAAAAATCAGGCAGGCGACTGAATAAAGGGGGTGGAAGGAGTGGGGATTGGGGAGGGGGGAGATGAAGGGAGTGGAGAACGGGAGGAGGGGAAAGGGGGCGGAAGGAGGATGGGAAGGAAAAAGGGAGGGAGTGGAAGAGAAGGGGGAGCAACACAGCTAATAGGTAAGAGTAATTCCTTATGGACACTGAGCAACTCGCCGTGCTTCTCCAGCATTTCTGTACTGCAACTCAAAAAGAACTGGATATCAGGCATTCAACCCCTTTAGGCCAACTCTGCCAATCAGTAACAGCTTCATTAATATTTTTCATCTTCTACTTTCCTGCACTAATCCATATTACTTAGATATCTTTGCATACAAAAACATCATTAAAAATTCTCTTGAATATTGGCAATCTCAATATTTTAATAATTATGGTATAAATAAGAGGCTATTCAGCCCATCAGATCTCTACCTGTTTCCTTCAGCAGAGCAATCCCATCAACTCTATTTCTTCTCTTACTGTCTATACCCCTGCAACTTGTTTTCTTCTCACTTCCTCCTCAACTCCCCTTTCATACTTTACCCACTTTAACACCTCTGAGTGGTAACATATATTGGCCAATCGGCCTGCAAAACATATTTGGGATGTGGGAGGAAACCCATAGGGTCAGAATGAAAATGCACAAATCCACATAGCAAGAATCTAAGGTCAGGATCAAATTTGGGTTGCTGGAGGTGCTGGCAGGAACACTAGCCACTGGGCCAACCCTGCAAAAATCTGTGCAAAACAAAGCGTATGCAACCCTTCTTCAACCTGGCCACACATGATTGATGCATATTCCTCTTAAAAATGGTCATACAATTTCATATTTATGCCAAGACTCGGGACATAAGCAAAAGCCACAACTTCCGCCTTGAGGGAGAGTTCCAACCTCAAATGTCGACCATTCATTTTCTCCCGCTGATGCTGCTGGACCCGTCGAGTTCCTTCAACCGACTGACTTTGCTTGGGAACATAGGCAGGTTATTTTCTGTTTTACAACCACTACTTAAAAAAAAAATTGATAAATGAACCAGTGAACTGGAAAACTTTGAAAAGGTGTTATCTGGCTTTGATTTAAGAGTGAAGCAAGTCTTGGTCAAAAGTGTAAAAACAGTCCTTTCAGATCAGTAAACTATGCCGCCTTATTACTCAAAATAAACCATCTGGAATAGCCCCATTGAAGAAGAGGCTCGTGTCCCTCTGAGTAATAGGCCATTCTTTGCATTACACATGCAAGTAACTGTTTTCATTGCTATCAGGGTTTCGTGTGCCTTTTTCATCGAACCAAGTCAGAAACTGCAGCGTGTCGCACAGTAACAACACACCATGATTCATCATGGCCCACACAAACAGTGTTGTGGAAGTGCAGAGGAAGTCCAGTACCGCAAGATACACTTTCTTTAACCAGTTTGTGAAATATACAACAATGACAAACAATGCATGTAAACATGTTGGGGATTCAATGCACATATTTTGCATTAACTGAAATCACTTTCAAATGATCCATGAAATAGAATCATTTCTGTCCCTGTGCTTTTAATCCAAGTACCCAGTCATACAAGCTACTCCTCCCCATCAAGTGTGCATTCCAGCTGGTCCTCTGAGTTCGTCTCATTCAGGCTCAGGGTCTCATTCAAACTGGCTGAATATTTAAGCTGAGTTAATTGTGAAACAAAACACCCTTCATTAGTCTGGTCTATCATTTGAGAGGGCTGATGTGATTCACTATCCCCCATTAATCTTTCACAGCTTGAGTGAGGTAAAGTGCCTTGAGCATAGAGTTCATGGAACCATAGAACCAGAAAGCAAGAGAAAGTTCACAACCTGAATGGCAAGGTGCAGAAGGCTTCAGCAGTATTGGCCCCTTGCCACATTGGGGTAATTAGTCGAGGGGCCATTGTCTTCACTACCAACAGAGAAAAGGGGCAGAACTTGAGGTGCAGGATCCTGCTCAGTACTGTGTTTTGCCAGCCACGGATGAGAAGCTTCTTTCATTGAAAGTCTGTTCTGGTGCCCATCGAGCCTCCAAGTTGTGTGTCCTGTGAAGTGGATGTCTTCGGGGTTGGGCTCTCACCAGGAACACCATGGATCTGGTCACCCTCGGATGCACCTTGCTTGGGATGGGTTAGATCTCCAGCGCCTTTCTCTCCCCCTGCTTCCAATCCAGGGGGGTGAAGGCAAATTCCAGCCAGCTTTTCAGGAAGCTGCAGAAAGTCTGGAAGCACCAAATCTTCTTTCTTCAGAAGGCCACGCTGATCATTGACACGGCTGCTCTGTGCTCTGGATAACATCTCAAATAATGCTGCAAGGAGAAAAGCAAAAGTCCCATTACATCGTATCTCTACAATGCAAGTCACTCTCTGCATCTCTTCTCTCACTTACTGAAGGTGAGGGGCAATGAATAGTGATTAGAAATCAATCCCCACAATGAATTTATGTTTGGGATGTTGTTCAATCATACATCACTAATTCGATAAATGAGATCTGCAGTACATCTACACAACTTTCCTGTTCTGTCCTACTTATGCAGTCATCCAGTATGGAACAGGCCCTTCGGCGCAACTCACCCATGCCATCAACCAAGCATTCAGGACTGGTCCTACTTGTCTGCATTTGGCCCATATTCTATAAATGCCTTCTTATTCATATGTCTGTCCAAATGTCTTTGGAACATTGTAATTGTACCTACTGCTATAGCTTTCTCTGTACCTTGTTCCACCAAAGGAATACCCTCTGAGTGAAAAGGTTGTCCCTCAGGTCCTTCTTAAATCTTTCCCCACTCACATGAAACCTCTGTCCTCTTGTCTTAGAATTCTCTGTGCTGGATAAAAAGGGGGTGAGGGTTCATTTTATCATGCTCCTCATAATGTTGTAAACCATTTATTCTCCTATACTCTTGGATATAAAGGCCCAGCCTATCAAATCTCTCCCGATATCTCAAGTTCTCCAGTCCTGGCAGCATCCTAGTGAATCTCCCTGACGCTCCTTCCAATTTATTGATATCTTCCTGTAACTGGACAACCAGAGCTGCACACAGTGCTCCAAGTGTGGTTTTATCAATGTCTCGTTCCACTGTATCATGATGTTCCAACTTTCGCACTTAATACGACACGACCCCCCCAATGAAAGCAAGTGTGCCAGATTTGTGTTCACCACTCTGTCCACCTGAGTTGCCTATCTATGGTGGAACAGATTTTGTATTAATTGATCAAACAAAAATATGCAAGGCATTCTATCCTTTCTCCTTTATTTCTGGAGCTCTGCTATTATTTGCAAGGGGTATTTCAGGGTTTTTGGACCACACTCTGTGAGACTGCAGGACATGCTTTTCTGCCACTGCTCTAACTGATCACCTGGCATGTTAATTCAACTAGCTGACATCACCATAACTCTTCACACTCCAGAAACAGGCCTACCCATCAGATGCTTTTACTGGTTAATGAATGGGCACAGAGCAGGATTGCTGTGTACTCTGTTCATTCTACAGACTTCTTGTACTTCCAGTCAAAGTGATATAATTCCTGCAGATCCCCTATGCCAAAATCCTAACAAAAAACATAGGATCATAAATTGTTATTGCCAGAGGTAACTATAGGAGTGCGTAAGATTTCAACATCGTCTTTTGGACAGATACATGGATAGGAAAGGCTTAGTAGGATTTTGGCAAATGGGGCAAGGCAAGAATGCCAAATTAGTCAGTCTGGACGAGTTAAGCTGTATGAGTTCATAACACAGAAGGGGCCATTAAATCCATGTTGACTCTTAATATACCAAACCCATCAAATCCATATCCTTACTTGTCTACATAGCCCTGCAATTTATTCTCTCCTAGATACCCAAATAATTCCTTTATGAATGTATTGATTCCAGTCTATTTCCACCACTCTTACAGGCCGTGACTGACAGATCTTACTTATTCTATGAATTTCAGATTTCTTGTCAGAGTACATACATGACATCACACACAACCCTGAGACTTTTTTTTTGTGGGCGAGGGAGAATTACCACTTACTGGTGCAAAAAAAAAATGGACACAATGTGCACATGTAAGCAAATTTTTAAAATGTAAACAACTGTGTAATCTTTCTTTGGCTTGGGTTCGCGGACGAAGATTTATGGAGGGGGTAAAAGTCCACGTCAGCTGCAGGCTCGTTTGTGGCTGACAAGTCCGATGCGGGACAGGCAGACACGGTTGCAGCGGCTGCAGGGGAAAATTGGTTGGTTGGGGTTGGGTGTTGGGTTTTTCCTCCTTTGCCTTTTGTCAGTGAGGTGGGCTCTGCAGTCTTCTTCAAAGGAGGTTGCTGCCCGCCAAACTGTGAGGCGCCAAGATGCACGGTTTGAGGCGATATCAGCCCACTGGTGGTGGTCAATGTGGCAGGCACCAAGAGATTTCTTTAGGCAGTCCTTGTACCTCTTCTTTGGTGCACCTCTGTCACAGTGGCCAGTGGAGAGCTCGCCATATAACACGATCTTGGGAAGGCGATGGTCCTCCATTCTGGAGACGTGACCCACCCAGCGCAGCTGGATCTTCAGTAGCGTGGACTCGATGCTGTCGACCTCTGCCATCTCGAGTACTTCGACGTTAGGGATGAAAGCGCTCCAATGAATGTTGAGGATGGAGCGGAGACAACGCTGGTGGAAGTGTTCTAGGAGCCGTAGGTGATGCCGGTAGAGGACCCATGATTCGGAGCCGAACAGGAGTGTGGGTATGACAACGGCTCTGAATACGCTTATCTTTGTGAGGTTTTTCAGTTGGTTGTTTTTCCAGACTCTTTTGTGTAGTCTTCCAAAGGCGCTATTTGCCTTGGCGAGTCTGTTGTCTATCTCATTGTCGATCCTTGCATCTGATGAAATGGTGCAGCCGAGATAGGTAAACTGGTTGACCATTTTGAATTTTGTGTGCCCGATGGAGATGTGGGGGGGCTGGTAGTCATGGTGGGGAGCTGGCTGATGGAGGACCTCAGTTTTCTTTAGGCTGACTTCCAGGCCAAACATTTTGGCAGTTTCCGCAAAACAGGACGTCAAGCACTGAAGAGCTGGCTCTGAATGGGCAACTAAAGCGGCATCGTCTGCAAAGAGTAGTTCATGGACAAGTTTCTCTTGTGTCTTGGTGTGAGCTTGCAGGCGCCTCAGATTGAAGAGACTGCCATCCGTGCGGTACCAGATGTAAACAGCGTCTTCATTGTTGAGGTCTTTCATGGCTTGTAATACAGAGAGGAAAATAACAAATAATAAAGTGGAAAAATAAGAATCTGCAAATGAGTCCCTGATTGAGTTTGTCATTGAGGAGTCTGACGGTGGAGGGTAGCAGCTGTTCCTGAAACCTCGTGATACGAGTCTTGTGGCACCTACACCTCTTTCCTGATGGCAGCAGTGAGAAGAGAGGGCATGCTGAATGGTGTGGATGCTCTTCGATCCCAGCGTTCTCTGTGGGTGTTCTCAATAGTGGTTTTGCCTCTGGTGTCCTACCTTTCACAGGGCTTTACGCTCGAGGGTATTAGTGTCCCCATACCAGACTGTAAGCACAACTTACCATCACAGATCTGTAGAAATTTGCCAGGGTTTCCAATGTGATTCCAAACTTCTGCAAACTCCTGAGGAAGTAGAAATGCTGATGTGTTTTCTTCGCGATGCCATTAGTAGGTTGGGTCAGGAAAGATCCTCAAACATAGTGAATCCCAAGAACTTGAAGATGCCTACCCTCGTCTCCTCTGATGTCTCCAATTATGACTCAGCCCCCCTTCCTCCACTTGTCCGCTTGTATCTTCCATCCATAAGTTTAAAGTTATGCCATTTGACATGTGCTCCTATCCTACACTCTCACCATCTTCATCCATCTCTCGCTGCCATAAAATTAGAGAGTAACTCAAGTCCTGAAGATTTCACCCTTACCTGCTCTTTTGGATGGCCATTCAAATGCTATGCCAAATGCTGTTGCCCATCTCCTGGAAGTCTAGTCCAGGAAATTCACATCCTTCCTAATGCTCTGCAGTGGCTCCAGCTACACACTTCTGAGGTCTGGAACATGAGCTCTAGCGGTGTCAGGATAGAGACACTTCAGTGTTTCCTCCGGATCTGTAACAAATCTGGAACGTTTCACGTGGCACAAAAAGATTGCAAGCAAGAATCTTTTGTTGCACGTCTAACGTGTAAGAATCCTTGTATTTCTTCTTTGTTTTTTGCCTATATTCATTTCTTGTTAACTTGTTTCTCTGGCTGAAATGCTTCATTTGTGTAAGCTTTGTTTCAAGTTTAAACAATAGTCTAAAGTTAATGGTTAAATAATTATTACACTTACATTACTCATTTTTAATATCCCTGCTCCTGCTGAATAAATCCCCAGGTTCATTACATCTCTCCTGTTCATGGATATAATCTACACTGTGTGGAAACAACCTCTGCAATAAACATATTAACCTTTAATCATTAATCTCACCATCTCTAACCTCAATTTTAGGTCACATGGCATTTACATATTTCAAATGTATGCAAGTGATTTTTCTCATTTCCATTTGTATTCTTTAAATTATGGTCATTTGACTATTTTTCATGCAGTCGTACAGAAAATTTGTTCTTGCTTTGATTTACCTTCAACATCGTAAGTCTTACGGAATATTTCCTTTCGTTCTTCACAAGTTTGCTGGTCTCTGCTTCTTCTAGTGGGTTGTGTGTTCATGGGGATTCTTTTCTGGGCTTTGCTTGCATTTATGGGAGACTCTTCCTGCTTATGTCAATGGGATAATTGGAGAAATCATAGCACTTCTTTGTTTCTATGTGCCCTTACCCCTCCCTGGCAGTGAAATACTACCTCATGTGAACATCCCCCCCCACCCCCAACAAAGCCAATTCAGCATTTCTTTATTCCAGTTGGAGTATTGGCTCTTTGGCTTTTGAGGAAGTAGCAATGCTGCTCATCGGCAAGCTGCCTCAAAAGAGGTCCCACTCAACCCACTACCTCATAGACACAGACCGTTTTAGCAAATGGTTTACATGTTAAGTCATGAACATTCTTTATCCTACAACAATCAACAGTCAAATATTTCCACCCCCCCCCCTCCCAATCTTGTTCACTCCAAAGTTGGCAGCTGGGGGTTTAACTTTTAAGGCTGCAATTCCCTTCCAAAATGTCCCACCTTCTTAGATTTCCTTTATTAAGGCACTTTTATACATTTCCATGTTCCTGTGTAAAATGTCATCCATTATCCTTTGGGTAAAGGATATTTCAGGACCCTAAATGTTTGAGAAATGCACAGTGTTGTTTATAACTGCCAGAAGTGCGTTGGATGCTGGGCTCAATTCCCTTAAAAATGGAGTTGAACAAGTGCTGGAGTAAAATGCAATGCACAAACATGTTGGAGCAACTCAGCAGGTCATGCAACACCAACACTGCTGACTTTCTCTGATGTGCTTTTGCATGGCACTCAACCCCTTTAAGCATGCTTGATGTTAAAAGTATTGCACTTACAATGTTTGGTGATGATTGTTTGGAATTCGTTCGGTGTTCTGCTGTATCTGTGAACAATTTTAAAAAAACATGATTGATTGTCAGAAACACTTAGCAGGATTGTGCCAAAACCACTCCTCTTTGAAGAATGCTGGACTATTTTGGAGGAGGTGAACACATTTTATTTCACCCCATAGGTCCAGTGGGGTTTAAAGGTTTCTTAAATTCCTGCCACTACAGATTTGCCTTATGAAAATAAGTTTTGTTGTCATACACATTGTACAATATACATGTGCTCTG
Organism: Narcine bancroftii; assembly: GCF_036971445.1. NCBI lineage: Eukaryota > Metazoa > Chordata > Chondrichthyes > Torpediniformes > Narcinidae > Narcine > Narcine bancroftii. Next base: position 50,647,990 of record NC_091477.1, read on the forward strand.
AAATTTATACTTGCTGCAGCCAATCAGCTATTTGTAAAGAAAAATTATAATAGTAAACTGATTGCATTGAAAGAGACAATTGACCTATCCTGGCACAACTTCTCCTCACTTGTAAGGAAGGTGCAACAGCAAGTGCACTTCCTTTATAAGGCTGATGCAGGCAAGTCCATTAGCCATCTTCATACAGGAGCTCTATTGGCCAGCTGCATCACATTGTGAAACAGTTGCTGTAGAGCATTGGATCGGAAGTCAATCCACAGGACTATAAAAGCAGCAGGGAGGATCATTGGGATAGCCTTCATCACCCCACCCCACCCCACTGTTGATGTGATTTACTGGGCTCACAAAATCATGGAGGACTTTGCCACATGGCACACAACATCTTCCAGCTACTCACATCGGAACAAAGATACAAAAATATTAGAGCCACAACCTTCGACTGAGAAACAGCTTCTTCCCATGGGAAGTGAAATTACTGAACAACTGTTGAACTGTTAAAACAACTCTCCATGACTCTACTATATATTAATAATATTTATTTTAATATATGTACATAAGTGCTGAGCATATGTATTGTTTCTCTGAACATAGGTTATGTCTGTATGTGTGTTTGCATTGTTCTACACCATTGGCTGGAAAATGCCTTTTTGTCAGGTTGTACTGGTTCAACAGGATGACAAATAAACTCAAATTCTGAACATAACCTAGGGAATAAATATTCACAGTAACCCTGACTTGCAATATTCCATGATTAATGTACCAAAAGTTAGTTCAAGAGTCTGATAGTTGTTGGAAAGAAACTATTCTTGAACCCAGTGGTGCTGGTTTTCAGGCTTCTGTTCCTGCCTGAAGATGGTAGTGAGAAGATTTGGTAGTGGCCATCCATGATTACCTGCTGGATCTGCGGATACTTTCCAAGAAATGCAGGTATGAAGTGGCTGTGGGACACTTTCGTTATGGGGATCTGCTCGAGGTACATGAGGCAGCAACTGCTCAAGATGGGTAAAAAGGACCTGGCTAGTGGATTATTATATAATGCCTTCACCCAACCAATAAATAAGGGTCCAAATTTATATTTCTCCAAAACTTTAAATGAAAAATTCCATTCGACCCTATCAAAAGCTTTTTCAGCATCTAATGATACTGACGCTGCTGACGTGAAGCATTGATCAATGAAACAACTCTAAGAATATTATCTGAAGCATACCTATTTTAATAAAACAAGCCTGGTCAGAATGTACTAATTGAGGTAAATACTTTGCTAATCTATTTACTAATAATTTTGCTATTATTTTATAATCCACATTTAATAAAGAAATTGGTCGATAAGAAGAAACCTTCAAAGGGTCTCTGTCTTTTTTTGGTATAACTGTTGCTATTGAACTCAAACACGAGTCTGATAAAGCTTGTTCCTGAGTTACCTAATTAAGAACATCCATGAATACAGAGGACAGATTATCATAAAAAAACTTTATAAAATTCAGCAATTAACCCATCATCTCCTGGTGACTTCCCATTAGGCAAAGGAAACATCCTTTGTTTCTAAATCCGTGAAAGGAGAATCCAACTTTCTCAGATCGTCCTCCTTCAATATTGGTAAATTTAACTCTGACAAAAATGCTTCAATAGAACCATCAGCTCGCACTCCCTCAGAATCATATAATAGGGACAAAAATTGGTCATTAATTTTCTGAGGTTTAAAAGTAACTGATTTGTCCTTCTTCACACCATTAATAGTCCTTGAAGCTTGTTCAGTTTTCAATTGCCATGCCAAGACTTTATGTGCTCTGTCCCCGAACTCGTAATAACGTTACTTAGATCTTTGAATCAAACGTTCAAATTGGTCAGTTTGAAATATTTTATATTTTAGCTTCAATTATGTCAAAAAAGCCTTATAATCTTCTGTAGAATTCCTCTGAAATTCCTTTTCCAACTCTGCTATTTGTTTTTCCAATAATTGAGTCTCTACCAGAAATTTCTTCTTTTCCTTTGATGCATAACTAATGATATGACCACGTAGAAATGCCTTTAAAGCATCCCATACAATAAAATTACTCCTGACTGTATTCTTGTTCAAATCTAAATAAATAGCAATTTGATCTTTAATAAATTTTACAAATTCCACTTTTTTCAATAACATTATATTAAACCTCCAGCGAAAAAATGATTGATTAACTTCCAGCCCCACACAAGAAATAAACAGCAAAGAATGGCCAGAAATGATCCTACACTTATATTCAGCTTGAATGAAACGTGCTTGCAAATGTGCTGATGCTAAAAAAAATCCTAGAAAATGAATCATGATGTGAAGAATAAAATGAAAAATCTTTCTCAGTAGGATTTAATCTTCTCCAGACCCTCTATCAAATTCAGATCTTTCATCAAGGAAACCAATTGAACTGTTGCTTTTGATTTTTTTCACAACTTTTGGAAATTTATCCAATAATGGGTCTAACACACAACTGAAGTTTCCCCCAATTAAAATATTCTCCTTAGCTTGACCTAAAGTTAAGAAAGCTTCGGGCACAAACTGTTCATCATCAATATTAGGTGCATACACATTCAATAAAGACCATGGCTCAGCAAACAATTTACAATTAATCATTAAAATATGACCAACTGATTCTGACAAAGAAAGCTCAAATGGTATTTTCTTATGAATCAAAATTGCCACTCCTTTTGCTTTTGAATTAAAGGAAGTTGAAAATCCATGTCCAACCCAGTCCCTCTTCAATTTCAAATATTCTGTTTTGGTTTCAATGAGTCTCCTGCAAAAAAGCAATGTCAACTTTCATCTTTTTTATATAAGCTAAAACATGTTTTCTCTTAATCGGGGGACTATTTAAATCCTGAACATTAAACATTGCAAAGTTTATAGTAGACATTATGATCAAAGTAAAACTCAAACAACAAATACAAAAAAACCCTTAACTTTCTATCCCTTCTACTAACTAAAAAAAACCTTAAAACTCCCCTGAAAGCCCCGCTTTCTTTCTATCTCTTCTAATAATTCAAAAAAAATTTAATCTTAAAGCTTCTTAAATGATCACTAAACAAAACAGCACTACAAAGTAGTAACTCTCCTCTTAGCTGAGTGTGGACAGAAATAAATCCACACCCCAGCCCACAGGTGACAGACGACTTCAGAAAGCTTCAGTGACCTCTCTTCCCCCAATTATTCTTGTAAAATGATGACTAAATCAGCTCACAGCCCCATTGATTTTAATCCCAAAACTTGCTCCGGATCATTAATTTCAATCAAGCTCTTTGACAGATACCCATTAATGTAGCAATGGTGGTGACAAATGGTCAAAGTTCTTCCTTTTTTAAATTAACGTGTTAAACTCATCAAGGTTGTCCTTTGTCACCAGCCCTATTTGCATTGGTAATTGAACCAATAGCTCAGGCTATCAGGCAGAATGAGAATATTACAGGTATAAGGATTGGACAGGATGAATACAAGATTAATTTATTTACTGATGATGTTTTGAAATATTTAACTAATCTGGATCAATCTTTAATTTATTTGCAAAATTGTTTAGAATTATATGGTAAATTATCTGTATATAAAGTAAATTGGGATAAAAGTTCTGAAGGAAATTATGACCAATCTAGACAAATTAGTAAATTTTTGGACTGATAAAATTAAGTACTTAGGGATAATGATTGATGAAAAGTTTCAATCATGTGTAATTTAAATTAATGAGAAAGATTAAACTAGATTTGATTAAATGGAAAGATTTACCTTTAACTTTAATAGGTCGAGTAAATTGTATAAAGATGAATACTTTTTCGCAAATTCAATATTTGTTTCAATCAATTCTTTGTTCTCTTCTGAAATCCTTTTTTCAAGATTTAAATAAAGTAATTCGAGAATTTTTATGGAAAGGAAAATTAGCAAGAGTAGCAATGCATAAATTGACCTGGCAGATGCTTTGGGAGGTTTACAATTACCTAATTTTAAAAATTATTATGAAGCAGCTCAATTAAGATTTATTAATCGTACGTTAGATATTTCGAACCCTCCTAGTTGGTCAAGGCTGCGATATTGGAATCTTGTCCCCATCAGTTTGTATTTAAATGGAATATTGTCTTGCTACAGAAATATAATGTACCAATTTTGAAACATTTATTAGAAATTTGGACTAAAAGGAATTTATTAATAGGATCAAAAGGTAGTTTATCAGTTCAAACCTCAATATATCGAAATAAATTGATTCCTTTTTCATTGAATAATAATTTTAGAAGATAGGTAGATTAAAGGAATAAAAAGATTGCAGGATTGTTTTGAAGGTAATTTTTTATTAATTAATCAGCTTAAAGAGAAACTTGGGATTTTAGAGAATTCTCTGTTTATTTATTATCAAATTAGGGCATTAGTGAAAGATAATTTTGGAAGAGAAATTAAAATTTCTAAGTTAACTAAATTTGAATTTATGGTTTCATATTTTTCAGATAAAGGCTTTATATCAGAAATGTATGCATTATTACAAGATACAATGGTTAAAAAAAGTTAGATAAATCTAGGATTAAATGGGAGCATGATTTAAGTTGTGAGATTAGTCAGGTGGATTGGGAAAATATGTGTTGTGTTGGGTTGACTAAATTAACCAATGTAAGATATAGTTTGGTTAATTACATTTTTTTGCATCAGTTATATTTAACCCCTGAAAATTTTTTAAAAATATGGATTTAGTCATTCAGATCTGTGTTTTAGGTGTGGATTATGTGTTGGAACATTTCTACCTTCTGTTTGGTTTTGTGATAAAGTTCATCCTTTTGGGCTTAAAATTAGGAATTTTCATCAAAATTTGTTTAAAATTAAATTTCCATCAGATCCAAAAAAATTTTTGTGAGGTTATTTTACTCCGTTAGTGGACTTGGGGTTGGATAAGTTTCAAACAGCGTTTATTCGTCTAACATTGACGGTTGCTCGTAAATGACTTGGAAAGATGAAGCGGAGTTAAATGTAGCTCAATGCATAATGAGTTGAAGTCGTGTATCTATATGGAGAAAATAACATATAATTAACATAATAATTATGATTTTTTTTGTTAAGATGTGGACACCATATATGAAGAATATGAATTTAGTAATATTGTAAATTACTGAATGTTTTTGTTTATTTTTAATGCTTCCCTTTAGGGATCTGTTGTGGGAGGGGGAAGGGGATGCATTTGTTTTGTTTTACTGTTTTATTATTAGACTACTTATTCTGTAAAACTCTGTTTATTTTTATTGATAAAATACTAAATAATGTTAAAAAAAAGGACCTGGCTAGCCACGTTGAACTAGCTAAATCGCTGGAACAGGCCAAGCTAGAGAATGATGACCTCAAAGCCAGTGAGCTCGCTCACCCAGATGACCTCTTCCAAGGACCAGCTGCTCCCGCTACCCCAGCTCTAACAGCTGGCGCTTCCCATTCTGGGGAACGGTCCCACGCTATGGAGTGCTTTTGCTGTGGCAAGAGCATCCCTGATTTTGTTGCCCAGCTAAAGTGTGTTCTAACTGTGGCAAAAAAGGACATTGGGGAAGGGTTTGCTGTGCAAGGGGAAGCCCAGGAAAGTCTGCAACCTGCAGTGCTCCCAGATCAGATTTCAGCCCCAAGCCATCTGCCCCAAATTCACCACTTGCTGCGCTACACACCAACGGAGGATGGCTGTGAGAAAACAGCATGAAATGGCTTGGCGGCCATCTTGCCACAACTTAAATTCAAACTCAGCACCATCATCGTCAGAGGAGGAAGGAGGGCGGCCATCTTGCCACACCATGTGATTGATGCCATCTTACCCACGCAGGGCAACCCAAGGCAGTGGCAGCCACTCGAGTGAGGAGTATGGAGTCTCCGGGGTCCTAGCCTCAATGGTTCTAGATCAGGACTGACCTCACCAGCTCAGCAACTCCATGGTGAATGTGAAGGTAAACGGACATTCCACTAAATGCCTAATTGACACAGGCTCCCCTGAAAATTTTATAGATTCATGGACTGCGCAAGAGCACAGCCTAAAGAATGATGACCAATTATCGCATATTCCTTGCATCTCAGTTGCACTCTACGCGTGTTCAACAACATTGTGAAGTACATTTGTTGTTGGTGGGGTGGGGGGTATTTTGCAAGATATGCTTGTATGTACTTGATGAACTCTGTGCTCCGGTATTGTTTGGTCTGGATTCCTGTGTCACCTTAAGAGTGTGACCTTGGAGTATTCTGATCCCCTCTCTCCCGTAACAGTTCAGAACAGAGGGGCTCTAAAATCAGAATCTGCATGCAGCCTCTCCACACTGAATATCGGCACCCCTACCTCTCTTCCCGAATGCACAGCAGGCTGAGATTTCATGAAGTCTGAGACACAACATATGTTCAATGAAGGAATCATTGAACCTAGTACCAACCGGTGGAGACCACAAGTGGTAGTGGTAAAAGGGGAAAACAAGTCCAGGCTAGTAATTGACTATAGCCAAACTATTAATCGGTACACAATCCAGGATGCATACCACCCCACACCTCGAATTTTGGACACGGTGAATGATATTGCGCAGTATCAGATCTGTTCGACCATTGACCCAAAAGGTGCTTATGACCAGCTGCCAATCCCTTCCAAAGACTGTCCATATATGGCATTTGAGGCTAACGGTCATCTCTATCAATTCTGGAGGGTTCATATCAGTATTACTAATGGGGTTTCTATCTTCCAGAGGGTGATAGACAGAATGGTGGATGAGTATGGGTTGAAGGCTACCTTCCGCTACCTTAATGATGTCACCATCTGTGGCCACACCTTGGAAGACCATGACACCAATCTCCAGAGTTTTCTCCACATGGCGAAAGCCCTGAACCTCTTATAACTCTAGCAAGTGCATGTTCAGGACTAAACGTCTGGCTATCCTTGGCTATGTGGTGGAGAATGGCATAATTGGCCCTGATCCCAATAGGATGCGTCCCCTGTTAGAGCTCCCCATTCCCAGGACCACAAAGGCTTTGAGGAGAAGCCTGGGTTTTTCTCATATACACCCAGTGACTCCCTCAATATGTTAAGATTCACCCTCTCTTAAAAGCCACTACTTTCTCCTTCTTGACTGAAGCCCAACGGCTTTTAACTACCTCAGAAATCACATTGCGAAAGCTGCCATCCACGTGGTGGACGAGAATGTACCTTTCCAGTGGAAAGCAATTCTTTGGATGTAGCCCTGGCCGCTACCCTCAACCAGGCGGGCAGGCTAGTTTTATTCTTTTCTCAGACATTTCAAGGCCACGAGCTCCAGAAACCCTCTGTGGAAAATGAGCCTCAAGCCATTGTAGAAGTCGTGAGGTACTGGAGGCACTACCTGGTTGGTAGGAAATTTATGCTCCTCACTGACCAGCGCTCAGTCTCATTCATGTTCAATAATTTCAAGTGGGGGAAAATCAAAAATGACAAGATTGCTAGGTGGAGCATCGAGCTCTCCACCTACAATTATGACATTACCTATTGGCCAGGAGCCTTTAATGAGCCTCCAGATGCCTTATCCAGAGGAAGCTGTGCCTCTGCACACACCAGCCAACTGCAGTCTCTTGTATAATGAAATCTGCCATCCAGGGATTACCTGCATTTTGTCAAGCGCAATCTGCCCTACTCCGTGGAAGATGTCAGGGAAATTATCAGGTCTTGCCAGGTCTGCATGGAGTGCAAGGCACACCTAATCAGGTCATCCAGGCCCTTCGAATTGCTCAGTGTTGATTTTAAGGGACCTCTCCCCTCCAAGAACGGGAACACTTTCTTCCTCCTATCATTGATAAGTACTCCCACTTCCTGTTCACCATTCCATGACCAAACACGACCACTTCATCAGTCATAAAAGCCCTAGATTCCATTTTTGCCCTGGTCGGATATCTCGGCTATACTCACAGTGACCGGAGCTCATCGTTTATAAGTGACGAACTATGTCAGTACCTGCCTGTGAGTGGCATCACGTCCAGCAGGACTACTAGCTACAACCCCAGGGGGACTGGACAGGTTGAAAAGGAGAACACCGTGGTCTGGAAGGCTGTCAATTGGCCCTGAAGACAAGAGGCCTTCCAGACTCACGCTGGCAGGAAATCCTCCCTATGGCATTCTGTTCTATCTGGTCGCTACTATGTACCATGACCAACACTACTCCTCATGAGCTGCTATTCACTTTTGAGAGAAGATCGGCATCGGGAACTGCACTCCAAACCTGGCTCACCATTCCTGATGCAGTGCTTCTCAGGAATCACATGAGGAGAAGCAAGACCGACCCCCCTGGTGGAAAGAGTGAAATTGCTCCTCGCCAATCCCACATACCCAGATGGCATGGGGGGACACCGTCTCCATCAGGGACCTGGCACCCACCGGTACAGAGCGTCCATTGCCTCAAATGCCCTACGAGCCACAGAGCTCATACTTGCCACCCCCTGTCAGGGCCTCAGGAAATCTGATTCAGGAGGAAAGTGTATCCCCCTCCACCATGGAGTCGGAGACCCAGCCTGCCTCTCTTCCCGCTCAAGGAGACCAGGAGACTGAAGGCCCCACAGTCCGCTTAAATCTGTAAATTTGTAAATAACTGTATATTTTTTGATTTTTTTTTTCTGAATCTATGTTCTCTGTCTTCATCCACAGACCCTAAATCCTGCAAGAAGGGGTGAATGCAGTGAAATTGGATTCACTGGTAGTGTGTTGTGTTGATGGCTGGCTCCGCCCCCATCTGCCCATATATAATCCTGGTTTCCTACCTAAACCCAGAACCCTTCTGAAGACAAATGTAAGACCCTACTCTCAGTGATAAACTAATAAAAGCTTATGTTCTCGATCCAGTCATGAGAGCTTTTATTCACGCTACAGATAATTAGAGTTAAAATCAATAGTCTAAAATGAATGAAGGCTGTGGGAAGCATTAGGCTGAAAAAAACAAATATTTCAGCAGCTGTTGGCCAAGATGTGGCAACCGAAACCTGTCGTGAGCGTTTCTATGCAATTGGCCAATGAAAGGTCAGCACTGTGGGAGCTCACTTAAAGTTGCTTGTTTAACATTTAGAACTGAAATCTTGTGGTTCGCACATACAAGAAAAGCAGACAGCTCATCTCACCATCCAATTATTGCCTGCTATTTGAGTAAGTTCACAGAGAGAGATGGTTTGTTTCTTACAATGCGCAATGCAACTATCCACCATTGTTCAGAATATACACAGTTTGATATATTGTTATCCAAGTTTGGAAAGGTAGTACTGAGCCTTGCTGGTCTTTATGTTTATAAAAGCAGAGAGGATATGCTGTCAGAGTTGTGAGTAATACACACAGTTCTCATTATAACAATGCCATTGTATCCTTCAAAGCAAAATCTCTTACTGTTGCTTTGAGACTGGAGCTTTCTCATCACTGGCGGCTTTAATCTTTATCTAGTGCCCATTCCATTCTCTATAACTCATCTTCCTTCACCTGATCCTCTTGTTTCTCTTGCCCTTCTCTCCCTTTATCTGGTACCTGCCAATCAACTGCTGCTCTCCATCGTCATTCTCCTCTCTCTGGTTCACCAACTCTCTACTGACTCCGGCCCTGTCCTTATTAAACCAGCTCTCTCTCCTCTGCACTCTTTGTCCTGAGGAAGTAGGCTCGCCCTCAACATGGACACATTCCCTTTCTCTCACTGACGATACTCCACCTGCTGAGCTCCTCCAGCTCTAACAGGAGTGTAAGGGAGGGGTCCGGAATTTTTCACTTTGGTTCTACTCTGATTTATTTTCTTTGAAAACTATTTTCTCATTGATGTATGCATTCAACATAATTTGGGTGGCACAGTTGATGGTGTGGTTAGCGCAACGCCTTTACTGCACCAGCGATCGGGACAGGACCAGGGTTCAATTCCCACCCTGATTGTGAGGAGTTTGTACGTTCTCCCCATGTCTGTGTGGGTTTTCCCTGGGGGCTCCAGTTTCCTCCCACCATTCAAAACGTACCTGGGCTGTAGGTTAATGGGGTGCAAATTGGGCAGCACAAACTCGTGAGCCAAACTGGCCTGTAACTGTGCTGTTTGACTAAATTTAAATCCTTGTCCATTAGCAGTGAGTCACTTGATAGCACTGATTAATCTTTAAATGTGTTATTTGGCAGTGTAAACATTGGATAGGCAGCAAACAGCCTTCTTACAGTATACTTAAGGCAAGGTTAGTAACTTCTTACTGATTCCCACTCTATATCAATGCATTCTCTCTCTCTTTCTCTCTCTCTCTCTCTCTCTCTCTCTCTCAGGATTGCTGTCTTTACAGATTGGTCAGGAATCCTTGAGCAATTAAACCAATCTTTGAGATGCTGCTTGGAGATGTCCAGCAGAAAAAGAATGTATTAAACAAAGAGAAAGATGTCCACATGATACATACCCTTAACCTTGTCAAGGATCACTCGCTGATTATCCAGACAGGACACAGTGTTGTTCAGTTTCAAAGGCTGGGACTCACCACTCTGTTTTACATATATTTAAAAAAATGATATTTAATTGTAACCTGTTAAATCTGCTTTAACAGATACCATACCAAAGGCATTTCACACCCAATAATTTAATAACAAAATAATATATGGAGATTGAACCTGTTTCTAACTTGGAGATCACGTCTTAGCAAGAAAGGGCAATCTAAATCTAGAGGACATTGATTTAAGGTGAGTGGGGTACCTTTTTTGAATATTTTAATTTTGATTTTACAGAGACATGCATTTCAAACATCACAGGAGAACACACATCCCTTTTTACAGAATATACTGAGTCTTTTTAATTCTTTCCCCCCTCCCCCTCCCACCCCAAAACAATACATCAACAAACACAAGCGAATTACAAAAAAAAACACGACAAAGAGGTCACAGAAATAACCCAAGGGGAACCTTCTTCACACAGAGGGTGGTGGGCTACGAGGGAAGGTGGAAGATGCGCGGAGAATTATAATTTTCAAGAGATATTTAGGTAGGTGCACTAATTGGAAAGATCTAGAGAGATATGGGCTAAACTCACTGATAAATGGGACTAGCTTTAGTTGGCATGGGCAAGATGGGCTGAAGGGCCTGTTTCCATGACATAGGATAATGGTCATCATTGAACTTGTTCCCTATATCATAGCTTCAGATCCAAAGTTATGGGGTGTGTTACAAGGGAAATTCATTGCGTTTTATTTGCACCATACTGAGCTGAATTTCAGATGATAGTTGAACTTCTTACTGGGAACCGCTTGGCCTCAGCTTGGATGAGGAGTGAATATATGGTGATGCACAAGACCAGATTGAATTAATGTCAGTGTTTTTTTTCCCTGTCGTCAATAATCATGTTTTCAAATAAGAAACCTGTCAGACCCACTCTGCAAGGTGAAGGGTGTGCCAAATCTACGACGGAGTAGTGAATGAGTCACGTTAAAACTATGGGGAGACACTGTGATTGCAGTGCAAAACACAAAATTGTTGGAGAAACTCAGCAGGTCACGCAGCATTGATAGGAAAGAAAGGGACACCAACATTTTGGGCCTGAGCCCTTCGTCAAGGTATGGGGGGGGGAGCAGTCAGGCGTCTGAATGAAAAGTTGGGGGAAGGAGAGGGCATGGGGAGGAGTACAGGCTAATAGGTAAGAGGTCATTGGTGGATATAGGTGGGGGGCAAAAAAAAAAGCTGGAAAGTGATATCTGGGTGTACCTCTCAGAAAGGAGAGGGAAGTGGGTGGAAAGGGACAAAGGAATTGGGAAAGAGAGAGATTTGGAAAAGTTTAATGGAGACTGGAGAAGTCAAAGTTAATGCCATCTGGTCGAAAAGTCCCCAGTCAGAATATTAGGAGTTGTTCCTCATATTTGCAGGTAGACTCATTTTGGTAGTGTTTGAGGCTATGGATAGATAAGTCGGTGTTAATGATGGGTGGAATTGAAATAGTTGGCCATTTAGAGGTCCCTATTATTGCCGTGAACATAACAAAGGTGCTCAACAAAAATAATCTCTCAGTCTGCGTCCGGACTCTCCGATGTAGAGGAGACCAGAACAGAAGAACCAGATTCAGTGGATAACCCTGCAGATTCACAAGTGAAATATTGCTTCACTTGGAAGGACTGTTTGGGATCATGAATGGTGGTGAGGGAAGAGGTGTGAGTGCAAGTGGAGCATCTCCTGTGGTCACAGTGGAAGATACCAAAGGAACGATTGATGGGTAAGGTATAAGTGGATGAGAGAGTTACGGAGGAAGTCACTCCTACTGAAGGTGGCAAGGGAGGAGAGGGGAAGATGTGTCTGGTAGTGGGATCACATTTTAGGTGGCATAAATTCTGGAGGATAATATGTTGGATGCGGAGGTCAATGGGGTGGTAGGTGAGGACAAAGAGAATCGCGTCCTTGTGTCTTAGGATGGAGGGGACTAGGGCAGATGGACAGAAAATAGTGGAGATGTGAGTAAGGGCTGAGTTGATGGTGGTTGAGGGGAAGAAATATTTTTGAAGAAAGAGGACATCTTGGATGTTCTGGAGTGGAAGCCTTCATCCTTGGAACAATTGCCACAAAGCCATAGGAATTGAGAGAAAGGAATAAAATCATTACAGGCTGTGAAGAAGTGTGGTCAAGGTTTGTAGAAAATATCTGTCAAACGTTTGTCTACCGAGATAGAGAAAGAGAGATTGAGACATGGGATAGTGTGGACAGAATCTGGACAGAATGAACCAAGTGAATCTGAGGTCGAAGTGAAATTTAGCAGAAAAGTGAATAAAGTTGACAAGCTCATCGTGGATGCAGGAGGCAGCATCAATGTAGTTTAAAACTATTTCCAAATGAGCAAGATGAAGGGGAGTTCTCCCTCTGATCATTTCATATCTCTTAAACAGCTGCTATAGTCGTTCATTTAGCTTATAAATGTTTGTGCAAGTTTGGACAATGGAATAACGCTGTTGTATTTTCATATAATAACATTGACTTGGATCAAAAGTTATTTATTAGATCTGAAGCATTTTTTTGCATGTCCGTTTGCAGGTAATGTTTTATACTTTTGTTAATACATACAATTTTGGCCTCCAGCTCCTTGGCATTTAAGTTATATTTAATCAGAAATGGTTGCAAAGCCTCAGACACTGTTTTGGTAGGTTTAGCTGTTACCCAAAGTTTTCGATTTGCTGGAACAAGCTCCAATCTGAAAGGAAATGAAAGGAAAAAAAAAAGGAATGAATTCAAGTAATCACCAAACAAATCTCCCCAGGCTTAAGTTTAAAGTTTCATCATCATGGACAAAATGGAGAATAGATTTCCAAACTTCCCATTGGCTAGAGAATACTGTAAACATAACAGCTCCATCTTAATTCAATGTTTTATTAATGATTATCCTATTATTTGAAATTTCCACATCTAAAATTTCTGACCATATTTCTCTCCAGTTCCTGACCATCAGGATATCGGGATGGTCTGATTACGAACAATCTGCTGCGTTACTCTGTAGAAAGCATGCTAAAATATAACTTACTCAAAGAGTATTTTCCTCTCAACACGAATTTCCTGGTCACACAAGATCATGCTATCTTGATCCAGAACAAGGGGTTTCTGAAATTTAAAGTAAAAACCGGCTTTAACCAATGTATTTCTAAAGTCAAAAATAATGATATTTGGAACTATTGGCACAGTAATAGTTGATTTGTCCAGTGAGGAGTAGATGAAGTCCTCAAATCAAGAGATATTTGGTTAAACCCTGCTCTGAAATGAGGAAAACAGAAAAGACTGCAAATGCTGGAAAACTTGAGCAATAGACAAAAGGCTGGAGAAATACACTGGGTGAGGCAGAACCTGTTGCCTTCCATGGATGCTGTCCAGGAACTCCCCCAGCATTTTGTATGTGCGCCGACATTAATTGGCTTGGATAATCTTGGGCAAGGAAAGTTAACAGAGGGCACGTCAGGTAGGGTTTTCACTCTATTTGCTATTAATTAGGGGGAAAGCACACAGGCTTCAGGTGAGGGAAGTGTTGTGGTCATCTTTTGTCTTCTCTAGTTTGCACGATAAAATGGTTTGCCGACATAGAATGTCTTGGCCAATTCAATAGAAAAGACCCTCATACCCGGGAATGGAAACCTCAAAAGTGGTTTGTGAATTTCCTCGACATAAATATAGATGTAGGCAGATGGAAAGTAACCCCAATGAATTGCACTTATTCACGTTCAAATTGCTCGCACTACTTGTGCAAAATTCCTTTGTGCAATGAAACCAAGAATCCCATGTTGCTTTTTACCACACCATGTTCTGATGCCAAAAGCTTGTGTTATATATTCCACACTCCCTAAAATTGCACAGTATGCCTCTATTGACCAAAGGATTCACTTTCCAATTCTCTTTGATAAATGCAATCTAATGGATCTGCTTATTTTTCCAGTTCCACTACAACCCTCCTCTATTTTCCTCTTCATTATGAAGACATTTTGATAAGATGGACTTCAACAACCGTAGTAATACTGGTCCATTAATATTAGACCCTATATGTTTTCCACCTGTAGGATAAATGACAGTTTCCTCATGACTCAGCTTTCCATCTCATTGATAATTTTATTTACAGCATGCTTCTGCCACATTTATGGATTTTCATTGTATAACCTGATTTATTATATTGTAAAAATATAAAACTCAGCAAAATGAAAATATGCCATCAGTTATTATATAATATTAAAACACTCCTGATCCTGCTAAACTCATCTATTTATTTCGACATTGCTTTTACTTTCCATTTGAGATTGTAACTTTACCTTAGACACAAATGCAAACATCAGCCTAATATGAAAGTATGGTATAGAATACAACTGATAATGCTAGTGAGTGATGACCTCAATCAAACTAAATATTGTGTAGAAATGAATAGAATTTATACAACGTTTGAGATGAGGGGATGTAGGTTAATTGGGCAGCATGGTCTCATGGGCCAAAATGGCCTGTATGTCTAAATTTTTTTAAATACACACTAATTGATCCAACCTCTGTGTCAATCTTCTGCTCTCCAACATCAAATTTGGTGGAACTCAGTGGCAGCAGCCATGAAGAAAAATTGAAAATTGATATTTTAGGTTAAAAACTTTCAATCAAGACCGGATGTCAAGAGGGAAGAAAGCCAATCCAAAGACGAGAAGGGGAGGAGTGGGATAGGGTCCAGGACTGAAGATTGAAGGACATCGGGAACCAGGTGAGTGAAGCCATAGCTGAATATGGAGAAAAGCTGAGAATTGATCAGGGGGGAGGGGATAGCTCTGTGGAGGCAGTGGTGGTTGAAGGGGGACCTAGGGATAGGGGAAGGAAGGAGAGTGAGGGGAAGTCAACATTAATGCCATCTGCTTGGAGGATGCCCAGATGTTGTACCTCCAATTTGCAGGTGGTCTCAGTTGGGTAGAGCATGAAACCATGGGGGGGGAACATGTTGGCATGGGATGGGGTGGTAAATTGAAATGGGTTGCCGCTGGGTGATCTCCCCACTATTACATCCAAGATGACCTCCTTTTAAAAAACATGGCTTCCACTCTACTATCATCAACTCGGCCCTTATCCGTATATGCTCCATTTCACACACATCTGTCCTGTCCAGGATTCCCTATGTCCTTATCTACCACCCCATCATCTTCTGCATTCATGCTCTGTAATTTCTGCCTACTACTACATAATCCTAACCCCAGAGGCCTCTCCTCCCCGTCTTCTGCAGGGACTCTCTTGGCCACTCATTTCTGCCCACCGATTGTCCCCTTGGTACCTACCCCCGTGACCACAGGAAATGCTACTCTTGCAGACCAGAATAGTTTGGGCTCTGCAATGATCTGCTGAGACTGTAGCATTACTGGAAGATCTGGGTATCTTTTACATTATTTGAAGAAGGAATGGGGACAGGAAACATTCATGAGAAAAATCAGAATTTATATTACATATCAGCTGGCCTGCTGAATCATTTTCTCACAGTCCAGGATAAGCCTATTTACAGCAAGGACAAAGGTTAGAAATGTAGGTGGGTTTGTTATTGTTTGGAACAGTGCATTGACAAGGATAATTCCCTATAATTGTCTTGTGTCAGTTATACAATTGCTGTTACACACGCACAAAATTAAACATTGCAGCATGCAGAGAAAGAGACTTTGTTTTCAACGGAACATTTAAGAGGCTTAGAATCATATGCTTAATAAGTGCACCAAGAGATGAAACAAAACTGCTGTGGACTGTGCCTATAGCTCCTTACAGACAGTTGGAGGCAGGAAGGATGTAAATATGCATCGTAGGTTCACTGGCAGAAGAGCAGGTAAAGTCGTCTCCTGTAATGGCCTCAACACTATAGTTAACGTCGCCATCTATCGAAATGACTTGCAGCAGTTCTCCTGTTGAAGATGCTCCCAGGTAGATGCTGAGAAGGAAGCACCAGGACTCCGGTGATGATTAAGGAGAGCCGACATACTGCTGAGTGAAGTGCGCCTTGAAGGGGAACCTGCAAGTGGTGGAATATCCAAACCTCTGACCTCCTTGTCCATCTTAACAGGACAATGTCAATGAACACAGATCACAGACAAAACGATGGTAAAGGGAGCTAGGTTAATTATAAATCTTCTAGAATGGCTCAGATAGTTGTAAGACGTAGGTATTTCTGCTCTCATGAGTCAATGGCCCATTGCCTCCATTAAACATACATAGGGCAGTCACCTTGTCCAAAGTCACTCAGGCAAGCCCTCTAGAGCACGGTTCTCAACCTTTTTATTTCCACTTGCATACCACTTTAAGTAATCCCTATGC
Organism: Narcine bancroftii; assembly: GCF_036971445.1. Classification (NCBI taxonomy): domain Eukaryota; kingdom Metazoa; phylum Chordata; class Chondrichthyes; order Torpediniformes; family Narcinidae; genus Narcine; species Narcine bancroftii. The sequence continues at coordinate 50,664,726 of NC_091477.1, forward strand.
TCTGGGATTAGTAAGGGTTTGCTTAAGGTGGTATGTGGGTGAAAAAAAAAGTTTGAAACCCACTGTTGTAATCATCCCTAATTGACTCGTTATGTGCACAATTTCATAACTCCAAAGGAAATGGGCCAATGACAATTTTTCTCAAGCAAAACATTTCAGTAACAATTGGATCCAGAGCAGTTGATTCTCAACCTTCCCTCCCCACCCACATACCACCTTAAGCAATCCCTTACTAATCACAGAGCACTGATGGCATAGGGGTTACTTAAAGTGGTATGTGAGTGGAAAAAGGTTGAGAATCACTGCTCTAGATCTTATGTGGCCTGTAAAGTATATCAACATGCTCCACCTTACCTTCTCATTTCCAGCCAGATACACATGTGTGGCAGCCAAAGGTATCCCATGCCTTTCACATACCCCAGAGAGTAAGTCTCGAATGGTCAACCCAGTCTGGACCATCGCTAAGGAGGCAGTTTTGTCGGGGAGATAGATACAACAGTACTTCACCTTCTGCTCTGGTTCCAACTCCCAGCTCACCTTCTCACTCTGTAAGCAAGAGGATGGATTGTGTTATCCCTACATCTCCATTCAATGATCCTTGACAGAACATCACAGGACTAAAGATACTCATGTCTTTCTGCAGCAGGCTTCTCCCAAGCCTGACACGCCTCCAGCTTTGGATTCTTGCATAGCTGCCTTCCAATTTTGTCACTCTCACATGTTCCTTCATCCAACTTGACCCTAAATCTCTCCAAAATTCCAACTCCAAGACATTCCTTAATATCCATGGAGTGGGCTTTCCATTTGGATCCAAGTAGCAATCTCAGCCCAAATTATGACAGACTTGGCTCCAGTTTGTTCACTGGAGTTGCAATTCATCTGCATAACATTGAACATGAAGTCTACTGTGCTCCAAAATTTTGTGCCAATTTTATACAGTAAAACTTCAAGCTCACAGCTAATTCCTCCAGAATTTGCATGAAGATCAGATTTTTTTTTTCCTGAAGTGGATCTCAAATTGCTGAACCTAGACTGGACATTTGACTGCACATTTCCAGGTGCGACTTGCACATATACAAATGTACACACACTGATGCTTCTCTGTTGGGAGAGTTAGATGTGAGTTATACTTGTGTGAGAGCATTCTCAGAACAAAGCATCCACAGACCTACTATCTGTATATGCCTATTAGTTGTTGGGGCACTCTAATCTCCACACCTTGATCTAACAATCTCCTTGGAGCTCGAGATTCTGAAGACTCTCACTTCCCTCATATTCATGACCCCTAAGACCCTGCCTCCCCAGGACCCAATCCAATGTCTCTTCTTAACCTCCAGGTTCTGATGACCATTTCCACCATCAAACCTCGCTGTCTTCAGGCTGAAATCCAACAACTCCTCTCAATCTCTGGGCTTAGTCCAATTGCCTGCTCCAAAATTGTCAATTACCATGTGAGTTGCAGTCTCGTTTCTACCTTTCACTCCACTTCACTCATCATCTCCCAGCTTCTGTTGTTATCTCCATCCTTCCCTCCCACACCTGACATATCTGCCCATCAACCTCATCTCAATTGGATCCACCTATTGCTTGCCAGCTCATGTCTCACCCTTCCTCCAATGAAAATAACATAAGAAGAAACAGGACTTGGCTATTTGGCCCATCGAGCTTGATCTGTCCTTCAAAAAGATTATGGCTGATCTGGCCATGGACTCAACTCCATCTACCTACATGTTCCCCTAACCCTTAATTCTTCTACCAATGCAAAAATCTATCCATGTCTTAACTACATTTAATGAGGCAGTGTTTATTGCTTCATCAGTCAGAGAATTTCACGGATTTACTGGATAGAAGAAGTTCCTCATCGAATTTATCCTAATATATTGGCTCTTTGTATTGACTATCTCCCCCAAGCCCCTACTTATTCAGTCCTTGTGAAGTGATTTGAACCAAAACTCAACTTCCACTTCCTCCACAGATGCTGCCTGACCCATCAAGATCCTCCAGCAACTCAATTTTGCTCAAATTCGAGCATCTGCAGTCTTGTTCATCTCCACGATCACAGCAATGTCCAATGTAACCAATGCCTCCCAACCTTTTCATTGTTTCCCCAGCCACTGTGGACCACGCCTTGGGACACTCAAACTCTCAGAGAAATAACTTATCCTTTCTCTGAGTGCAGTGGACTTTTGGATGTACCAAGCATATAAGGCTGTGAAATGGAATGAAGATAGAAGATTGGTCATGATAGTGTTGAATGGCAGACCACACTCAAGGGACTGAATGACCAAGCCCACTCCTGAATGACCAAGCCCACTCCTGAATGACCACCTCCCTGCAATCTCTCACTATTTGGATGACATTTATTTCTTCACCTTTCATGCTAACAGAGAATGTTTCACATTTTCCCTCTTTCTACTCCCACTTTGCAGATCTTCACCCTACTTGTATCCCCTCTTAGACTTCTGAGTTCCTTTAACCCTTATTTTCCTAACTATCTTTATACCTGATGTGATGCTGTGAACTAATACTGGAGGATGGGGCTGAATAATGTGTGACAGGTTCAGTTCTGCACAGTGGAAATAGAACGTTACACAGTTAGTTACATTGGATACAGTAGATGACCCCTGCAGATTCACAAGTGAACTGTTGCTTCACTTGGAAGGACTGTTTGGGCCCCAAATATGGATCACCTCCTGTGGTTGCAGAGGTAGGCGCCAAGGGGGCAATTGGTGGGGAGGGAGAATTGGATGAGGGAATCATGGAGGGAACGGCAGGGAGGGAAGGAGCAGGGAAGATGTGTCTGGTGCTGAGATCACATAGTACATGGCAGAAATGGTAGAGGATGATATGTTGGATGAGAGAAGTAGTGATGACAAGGGGAATACTATCCTTGCTGTGCATGGAGGCAGAGGGGATCAGGGCAGATGTGCAGGTAATGGAGGATATGTGGGTGAGGGCTGAGTTGATGGTGGTAGAGGGGAAGCCACATTGTTTGAAGAAGGAGGACATCTTGGATGATCTGGCATGGAAGACCTCTTCGTAGGAGTAGATGCAATGGAGATGGACGAATTGAGAGAAAGGAATGGAATCCTTATAGGGGACAGGATGTGAAGAGGTGCAATCAATGTTGCTGAGGGAGTTGATGGGTTTGTAGAAGTTGTCTGTCGTGAGTTTGTCTCGAGGGAGGCAGAGATCAATCAAGGAGACAGTTTTGAGATTGGAACAAGTGAATTTGAGGATGGGTGGAAGTTGGCAGCAAAGTGGGTAAAGTTAATGAGCTCATTATGGATGCATGAGGCAGCACCAATGTAGTCATTAATGTAGCAGTGGAAGTGTTGGGGGCCCTTGCCTGTGTAGGCTTGTAGCATGGATTACCACACATAGCCAACAAAAAGGCAGGCCTAGTTGGGGCCTATGCAGGTACCTATGGCTATCCTTTAACCTGGATAAACTGGGGTGAGTCAAAGGAGAAACTATTGAGGGTGAGGGCAAGTTCTGCCAGCCATAGGTAGGGAGTGCTGCAGGGGTACTAGTCGGGTCTATTGTCAAGAAAGAAACAAAGGGCTTAACAGAAACTGGAGAAGACAATGTTAATGCCATCTGGTTGGATGGTGCCCATATGTGATATAACATGTTGTCCCTCCAATTGATGGGTGATCTCAGTTGGGCAGTTTATGAGACCATGGATAGATATGGGAATAGGGTGGGAAATTTCATTGGGTTGCCACTAGGAGATCCCTGCTATCACAGCACACAGAGTGAAAGGTTCTCAATGAGGCTATCCCCCAGTCTACGCCCAGTCTCTCCCAGTCTGCGATCAGTCTCTCCCAATTTGGATGCAGCAGATTACTCCTGCAGATTCATAAGTGAAGTGTTACTTCACTTGGAAGAGTTGTTTGGGGTCTTGAATAGGGGTGAGAAAGGAGGTGTTGACACAAGGGTATAATTTCCTGTGGTCACAAGGGTAGGTACTGAGGGGGTGATTGGCGGGAATGGATGAGTGAGTCACGGAGGGAGCAGTCTCTGTGGAAGGCAGAGAGGGGAGCAGAGGTGAAAATGTGTCTAGTGATGGGATCATGTTTTTAATATTTTTCTCTTGTTAAGAAACAATTTGGAAACCATCAAGAAGGCAGTGTGAGGATGGTGAGTTGGCACCATATATTTTTGAGCTGTTAAGAAAGAAGATTGTTTTGAAGATGGAAGATTCATCACTTTTGAATGAAGAATGAATTTTATGTGCCAAATAATACTTTATCTTGTTACTATCAAGTCGAGGCTTTTTTGAATGATAAGATGGTTCTTACTTTGATTTATCTACTCAGAGTGAATTGGAATGACTGATTAGCAATACTAATGTAAGTAAATTTATCTCTAATGTATAGTTTACTTAAAAAAAGCTCCTAAAATAGGAGAACATAAGTCAAGATTAAGCTGGGAAAGAGATTTAAATAGACAAATAAATGAGAAAGATTGGATGCAATTAGGTAGGGATAATATGACAAAAATCATTAATGTTAGGTATAAGTTAGTTCAATATATTTTTTTGCATGTGTTATACTTAACTCCTCAAAAATTAAAGAAATTGAACCCTATATTATCAGATTTATGTTTTTGATGTGGTCAAGAAGTTGGATCTTTTTTTGCATTCTACGTGGGAATGTTCTAAAGTTAAAAATATTTTGGTTGGAAGTTGGGAATTTTTTGGAACGACTGATGGGAATTAAGTTCCCACAGGACCTGTTGCTGTTTTTGTTGGGTAATATTATGGCTATGAGACCTAAATTGAAATTAACTATGTAGCAAATTGAATTTGTGCAAATTGCTTTAGCAGTTTCTAGGAAGTGCATAGCTATTACTTGAAAATCAGATATAGATTTTGGAATGGAGGGGTTGCTTGCAGAGCTATACAGCTGCATTCCACTTGAGAAGATTAGTTATAATTTACAAAATAGATATCAGGTATTTTTGAAGATTTGGCACCCATATTTATATGATGTAGGTATGTATGTTTCATACGATCTCTGTAGACTCCCTCTCTTGGTAATCCCTGGCATCACTATATTATTAAAATCTTTATGTTATACAATTCTCCAGTCCTTTTTGTTTCTTTTTGGGTTGGGGGTCGGGAGGGAGGGAGGGATGTGGGGGGGATTTTTTTATACCACATGTATAACTCTTGAAAATACATTATTGAAAGAAATATATTTACGGTTGTGGATAAAAAAAAATAAAATATTAAATAAAAGAAAGCACCTCAAAATTAATTGTTTTTATGTGTGAAGGATTAGAGTGACTTAAAATGCTCTGATGTGAAAATTGTGCACTGTGGAAATAGAACCAGTAAGCTGCTCTGAGTAAATTGTTCAAAATTATTTTCATTTTGTTAAAATCATCTTATTTTGAATATGTGAACTGAAAAGTGAAAACCCATCTCTCCCATTTTTAGGTATATCACAATAAATCACCAACTCACCTTAAAGACCTCAATGAGTACTTTATAATGTATTGAAAGACATGAATAAATTTGATCTATTGAATTTGATTGGACTGTTTCATGAGCTCATATGAATTAGAATGAAAATCTTAACCAGGCATGAGATTTGTTTATGGATTGTTGATGTTATCGAAGGCAGAAATACCACTCCACAATTACTCTCATCTTCAACTGTAAATCTGTGCAGACCGTTCAGTTAATCTCATTCACTGCATTGCCTTCTGTCATACCTCGGTTCTGGAATTAGTCAAGTTGAGGGAGCCTAATTCCATGCTGGCCGTGGAGTATGTGGATCCTTGAGATTCACGGCGAGACAGGGAGAGACCATTACTGTCAGCAAAATCCACTAAAAAAAAGACAGAAGTAAAAATAATTGTCAATCACTTTACTAAATGATTCGAGGTGATAAAGTTATTGAATTAGTACTTGGAGGGATTCATTGGATGCAGCGATCATCTAGGTTCCTGATCCACAAGGTTGGGTCACAGAATCAATCCTCAATCTTCAAATTAAGTAACTCTTCCAAATGAATCGACGAGAAGACATCCAAGTCGGTATGTGTAGTCAGGCAGGGAGGGGAGAAGATCATTCTCAACCATGTCTTACTCTGTAGCCAAGTATGGGTAGGAGAGTGACACAGCTGGCACAGATGTTATCTCACATGGTGATAAAGCTGGTAGAAATGTTGCCTCGCATAGTGGTACAGCTGGCACAGATGTTGCCTCACTGTTCCAGAAAGCAGGGACTCAAATAGTAAATATGATAAAATTGATGTCAATGTGAAAGTTGTTAAAGGCAAAAGTAGAATTGTTTGTGACTTATGATGACAACAAGTTGTTATGATCTGGTTGAAAACATGGTGGAGGCAGATTCAACAATGCAGTAACCATAAGCAAAAAAAAGATTGATACTCGAAATGGAAACAATGTATAATTCTGTTTAAAGATTGGAAGAGAGACTCCAAATGGGGTAATGACCCTGTTAAACCGTGAATTAATGTAGTCTGTGTTATGAAGGTGATCCCATGATGTTTATAGATAGGGAGTTTGTGCTCCAGTAATAATTAGAGAGCTGCAATAGTCGTCGGAGTTGGAATGAACCTTTCATGGCAAATGTTATGGTTTGGAAGGTGCTACAAATATGTCACAGTGAGATTGTTCCCATGGTAGGAAGATTTCTCATTGTCGGAGTGGGCTGAAACCACAGAGATGATGATTTAAAAAAAGGACCCACACAACCTGCTGTGATGCTTAATTGGTATGACTGAAAGGAATCAGCTTCATTTTTAGTGTCAGGATATGAGGCAATGCCATCATGTGCCAATGTTCACTGTCAGGCATTTTTTGATCAGTACTAATGACAACAATCATTTTCAAAGAGTGGTCTAGGTTTGAGCTCTCATTTTTAGGAAGGGATGAGGTTATTAGAAATTTGAGAGAAGCCCACACTGAGAAGATAAAGGTAATTATTATGTGAATTTGCCAGCAGTCTGAAATTATTGGACTAAACTCTCAACAGCAACATATAGTTCAAGAGCAGTTCAAGATGCAGCAAAAGAGGACAAAGGGATTAATCAAGAGAGCAAAAATAAATTACGAAAGTAAGCTTGCGGCAAATATAAAAACCGACTGCAAAAGCTTTTATAGATATGTCAAGAGGAAAAGATTGGTGAAATCCAGGGTAGGTCCCTTGCAGTCAGAATCAGGGGAATATATAATGGGGAATAAGGAAATGGCAGACCAATTAGATTCTTACTTTAGTTCTGTTTTCACAAGAGAGGATACAAATAACCTCCCAAGGATGTTGGGAAACATAGAGACTAATGCAAGGGAGGAACTGAAAGAAATCAGTATCTCTAAGGACATGGTCTTGTGGAAATTGAAGGGATTGAAGGCCGATAAATCCCAAGGGCCTGATAATCTACATCCTAGGGTACTTAAAGAAGTGGATTCCAGAACTCGATAGACTCAGGATCAGTACCCATGGATTGAAGGGTGGCTAATGTTACCCCACTATTTAAAAAGGGGGGGTAGAGAAAAAGCGGGGAATTATAGGCCGGTGAGCCTTACATCAGTAGTGGGCAAAATGATAGAATCCATTAGTAAGGATGTAATAGCGGAGCATATGACTAGCGGAGAAGGGATCGGAAGGAGTCAACATGGATTTACAAAAGGTAAATCATGCTTGACAAATCTATTGGAATTCTTTGAGATGGTGACAGGTAAAATAGATGGGGGAGAGCCAGTGGATGTGGTGTACCTGGACTTCCAAAAGGCCTTTGATAAGGTCCTGCATAAATGACTGGCTTCCAAAATCAAGGCTCATGGGATTGGGGGAAAAGTATTGATGTGGATTGAGAACTAGCTGGCAGGTAGAAGTCAGAGAGTTGGGATAAATGGCTCGTTTTCTGAGTGGCAGGTGGTGACCAGTGGGGTGCCATAGGGATCTGTACTGGGACCCCAGCTGTTCACAATTTACATTAATGATCTGGATGAGGGGATTGGATGTAATATCTCCAAATTTGCAGATGACACTAAGCTAGGAGGGGTTGTGTGCATGGAAGAGGGGGTCAGGAAGCTCCAGTGTGATTTGGATAAATTGAGGGACTGGGCAGATACATGGCAAATGCACTACAATGTGGATAAATGTGAGGTTATCCACTTTGGTAATACAAACCGGAGGACAGATTACTATTTGAATGGCAATAGATTAAGAGATGGGAAAGTGCAGAGAGACCTAGGGGTTCTTGTACATTAGTCTCTGAAGGCGAGTATGCAGGTACAGCAGGCGGTTAAAAAGTCAAATGGTATGTTGGCCTTCATATCAAGAGGGTTTGAGTATAGGGACAAGGATACCTTACTGCAGCTGTATATGGCCTTGGTGAGACCACACCTGGAGTATTGTATGCAGTTTTGGTCACCTTATCTAAGGAAGGATGTTCTTGCAATGGAGGGAGTGCAGAGGCGATTCACCAGGCTGATACCTGGAATGGCAGGAATGACTTATGAGGAAAGATTGCGCAAATTGGGATTGTACTCGCTGGAGTTTAGAAGATTGAGAGGGGATCTCATAGAGACATATAAAATTCTGGCAGGACTGGACAGAATGGATGCAGATGGGATGTTTCTAATGATGGGAAAATCCAGAACCCGGGGCCATGGTTTGAGGATAATAGGCAAACCATTTAGGACCGAGATGAGGAGGAATTTCTTCACCCAGAGGGTGGTGAATCTGTGGAATTCATTGCCACAGAGGGCAGTAGAGGCAGGTTCATTAAATATATTTAAGAGGGAATTAGATATATTTCTTCAGTATAAGGGTATTAAAGGTTACGGAGAGAAGGCAGGGACGGGGTACTGAATTTTAAGATCAGCCATGATCTCGTTGAATGGCGGAGCAGGCTCGAAGGGTCGAATGACCTACTCCTGCTCCTATCTTCTATGTTTCTATGTTTCTATACAGTCTGGCCTCAATGGGACTAATTCTTTGATGCAGAATGCAATGGGTAGCAGTTGCTATTTTGTATGAATGACAATTCATGGAGAAATTTCTCCTGTTTTTATTTTACTTGAAGATGCCTGTTAAAAAAAATGGGAATATTCTAATGTCCCTCACAGGATCTTCATACATTCTAAGACATGCTATTAAGATAGGTTGCATCCTGTTAACTTGCATCACAAACCATTCTACTGACTCCATTGCACTATTACATTCAGATTTTCATTGGTTTTCACATTTGCAGCTTGTGGCTAACCTCCCAAGGAGTCTCCTTTCTCTTTTCTCCGGTTTAACTTGCTTGCACTCCTCCACAACTTATTGTCCAGGTTTCCCCCTTTTTTATCGTAGTTCTCCTGTCGAACACTGTTGAAAGACTTCCCGGGCTTCAGTTTCTGCTTCTGCTTTAGGACAGCAAGAGACACATCCATGTAGATATCATTAACTCATGCACGTGGAAGTGGAAGACATCAAATACCTGTCACCTGTCTTATTTAAACTTTATACAACACAATAACATGCCATTTCAGCCCACAAGGCCATGGCGCACAATTACACCCAAATAACCTACAACTGGTACGTTTTGAATGGTGGGAGGAAACCGAAGCCCCTGGGGAAACCAGGGGGTTGCCCTTACAGACAGTGTGGGATTTGAACCCTGGTCCCAATTGCTGGCTCTAGAACAGAGTTGAACTAACTGCAATCTTAACTGTGCCATCCTGTAGTCAGTTGAACTGTCCACCACATGTATTAGGCTAAATGGACCAGAAGTTGCTAAATACGAGCTTGTAGGTGGTGCACATTGTGCCAAAAATGTGATCAAGGAATTATTCTAGGTGGTAGACAATTTGCATTGCCCTATCATGAACATCACGAAGAGTAATGCACTCTTATCTTTCACGTATATTTTAATTTAATTTAGAGACATAGCCCCGTAACAGGCCCTTCTGGCCCACAAGCCCACACTGCCCAAATAGCCGCATATGACTTTGTAACATGGGATGAAACTGGAGCACCCAGATGAAACACACACAGGTCACGTCAAGAATGTACAAACATCTTACAGACAGCGCTGGCTTTGAACCCAAATCACTGTTGCTGTTATAGGCTCCCGTGAACCTCTACACTAACTGTGTCACCCTGCATGAATTTACATTAAGTATTGCAGCACTTCACGCACCAGTGGAATTTTGGTCTAGAAATCAATACCAATTTAATAGCCAATTGCTTCAACTTTTTGACCAAGTATTCACATCCCTTCAATTTAAGAATTTCAAAAGTTTTAATGTTTTATATTTAATTTTTTTTGTCCTTTCTCATATCCTTGTCCTGTTTTCCCTCCCTCTCCAATGCTCTTTCTATACCTGATTTACTGTATAATAATTCACTCACTTGCATTTCTCATCCGATCCCTTATTTATTTCTGATTTCTTGTCCCACATTGTTTAAAGAGAGAGATTATCATGTCACTGGTCCCTTATTGTCCTTATCTGGTATCACTCATTGCAAACCATATTCAGAACATTTCAGTGTCAGGTTATAGGACACCAACTAGTCTGGGTTGTCTTGAGAAGCCTCAACCCAGCTCCAAGTCCAAATCTTATGGCTTTACATTGACAAGTGCTGAGACCTAGAGAAGTGCAAATGGGTTCGGTGGAATTCATCACACCAAAGGAATACCTGTCATTGAGATGTTTATCATTTATATTAAAAAGGGGGCCTTTGAGTCAAAGTGTTCAATATGTTTCAGTAGGAGTATAACATTCATTTCCTCTTTATGGACAGTCAAGAATAAGGCAAGACAAGTTTAGGGTGAGGGCTAGGTTTACCAAGAAGTTTAGGAGAAATCTAGAGGCCTCTCCAACAATGGGGCAGCACGATTAGGGCCACATTGTTACAGTGCCAGTGAATGGGATGTGGGGGGTAGGGGGTTTGAATCCCACGCTGTCTATAAGGAGTTTGTATTTTCTCTCTGTGTCTGCATGGGGTTTCCCCGGGGATTTTGGTTTCCTCCCGCCATTCAAAACGTACTGGGGATTGGAGGTCAATCAGATGTAAATTGGGTGGCATGGACTCGTGGGCTGGAAGGGCCTGTTACCATGCTGTATATCTAATAAAGGTAAATGGAGTTAGTTAGAGTGTGACTGATAAAATGTCATCATTGGTGTCATGTCCTTTTTGTAAGTGGGAGGACAAAATAATGCACTGGGGTGATACGATTTATAACTAACTTTCTAGTTGTAATTACACCATTTTTACTGCCATGCACAACAATACATTAATGCGTCTGTGCACATGCACCACTCATGAGTGTGATATGGCCATTACAGTATTTATGGTCCAAGCAACAATATAGTCATGGGTCTCTTGAATATACAACAATTAGTACGAGTTATCAAAGGGTGAACCCAAGGCACATGAAAAGATCAGTGTGCATTTGAATGGGGATTGGGCAAAGAGTAGAACCTTCCCCATTCAACATTCCATTGCCTTTCTTCTTATATCTTTTACATTGTTTGTTCAGCTCAGACTACCCTACTCATAAAGACATTGAGTGACAGGGTTACCTGCTGCAATGTGAGCAGAATATTATGGCTGCCTCGTCGGTGGGCTAGGCCGGCTGGTCATTCAACAATATAGAGGCAGCCTGGAGCAGGATTAGAATGTCACAGAGATGTGGTGAATGGTAATTATCTGTAAGGGCAAGGGCTAGATTAAGAGCCCTATGGTTTTCACCTGAAGGACCCAGTCACTTGATTGACTGTGGAAATATTGAATGTTTGAAGCTTTTGCTGATCAATATGATAATGGCTGATCTATGCTGGTTTCATCTCTTTATTTGTCAGTTCTCCATTGCCTTCAATTCCTCTTTCAATTATTTATCCATCTCCACTTAACTATATCTAATGATCTGATTTCTACCATCCTCAGGGGTAGAGAATTTCAGAGATACACTACCCTCCAAGAGAAGACTTTCTACAGACCTCAGTGTTAAATGGCCATCTCCTTACTTTGTAGCTGTTCCATGGTCCACGACTCTGCCACTCGTGGAAATAGAGAATGATAGGAGGTAGTCACCATTCTGGGCTGGTTCAGATCTCACCGTGCAGGATATGAGGGGAGACAGCTCCAGGCAAGTCAACCTAGACCATGTCAAACCCCATAATTACTGCTGCTGTCCTTGCGTTGGACACAGGCTGGCCGCAGGACAAATTGAAGTCATCTGTCCCAAATCTCACCCATCAGGTAGAAGAATACGCAAACTGGGAGCCAACAGATTGAATAACTGCAGAGACTTTCTTTTGGTGAGGTATTTAGGCAATCAAAGAGATTGTACATCAGGAATCATGACACATTTAGGGTTTATTTATTGTCACATGTAGAGGGGTACAGTGACAATCTTAGTTTTACCTGCTATCGAGGCATCGTTAAAAAAAAGTTGCCATATTAGATTTAAAGATTAATAGAAAAGGTGGTAAAAGCAAAATTACAGGATTAGTATGATAATGGTCAAACTAGGTTTCTAGCATTTTAACATAGCAGGCAAATCAGATTCATTTCCCTTTGCTTCCTGCCAGTCCAGGAGGCAGGAATCCAGCACAAACAATGGCTCCCTGCAGTCAGTCCTCCCGTGCTTTATCCCTTCACTGGGCACAACCTTACCTTTTTGGAGCTGTCCTGATAATGTTTGGAATCAAAGGATTGACTTGCTCGCAGTGAGTTTTCACCGGGGAGAGGCCGCCCCTCTACTTCTGCCAACACACACTGCTGGTAAAGTGGAGACCTCACAAAGCGGGTGTAGCTGTCAAACTTCATCAAGTTGAAGATCTGTGGGAAGATGACATAGATTGATGAAGCACACCCAAAATCCAGCATCATAAAGATAACGTAATGAAGAACTATTGATGGTAGTATAGAATAATGTAGTGTAAGGTTCAAAGACAGAAAGATGGTCATTTGTCTTTGGGAACAGGAATTAAACAAGAATGAGGTTTTCCTATTATAGATATACTAAAGGGGCACCATTTTGACACAATAAGTATTTCTGCTGCCTTACTGATTCAGGCTCCTTCCTGCCCTTGGGGCAGCCTGTGTGCAGTCTGAACATTTTCTCTGCGACTATTCAAGATTTCTGAAGGTCCAAAGGTGTACAGTTTGGTGGATTAATGGGTCACTAAAAAATTCGTACTACATTTTTTGGTAAGCGTTGGTGAGTTGATAGGAACATGGAGAGCATAGGTTGCAGGGAACATCTGTGGGGGGAAATAGGATTGCACTTTGAGCAAGCATAGATGTGATAAATTGAATGGCCTAATTCTACTTTGTAAGGATGCATGATACGGAATGCCTTTTAACAGACATGGCTCACTCTGTGGCTATTAGTAAAGTTACCATCAGAATACATTTGATGCATTTGGAAAAAGTCCCTCAAGATAGTTAGCCACAGTCAGGCCAGGTCAAGTTTATTGTTCTCTGGTACTCGGTGCAAAACATGCAGACACACAACCGGACATAACACACATACAGTCAAATAATACATATTGCAGACAAGTATTATATCTAATTTTTTTAAAAAAACAACATTGTTTTGTATGAATGAGGATCTCGGATGTTTAGTGTGAGCAGTTCCTTTGATTATTCAGCACTGCCCATGGGAAGAAGCTGTTCCTCAGCCTGGTGGTGCTGGCTCTTATACTCCTGTATCTCTTCCCTGATGGGAGTAGCTGAAAGATGCTGTGTGAAGGGGACTTTTAATGATTTTGCATGCCCTCTTCAAACAATGATCCCAGTAGATCACATCGATGGGAGAAGGGAGACACCAAAGATCCTCTCAACCACTTTGATTGTCCTGTGGATTGACTTCTGATCCATCTGCAGAAACCATACCACACTGTGATGCATCTGGCCAGGACGGTTTTGATCAAGCTCCTCTAGAAGGTTGACACGATGGTGGCCAGTAACCCTGTCCGCTTCAGTCTTCTCAGGAAGTGCAGTCACTGTTATACTTTTGTGACAAGAGAGGAGATGTTGTGTGTCCACGATAGGTCACTAGTTAAGTGAACTCCAAGGAACTTGGTGCTCTCCACACTCTCTACTACAGAGTTGTTGGTGTGGTGGAGGGTGGTTGTTCTTGGTCCTTCTGAAGTCCGTGATCATCTCCTTCATCTTGTCCATGTTGAGACTCAGGTTGTTACTCTTACACCATATCATGAAGTGTGATCTACCTTGTAGCTGATGAGGCCAACTTCTGTTGTGTCAACTGCAAACTTGATGACACTGGTGGAGTTGAATCTGGCAATGCAGTCATGGGTTAGTAGCATGAACAGAAGTCAGCTGAGCACACAGCCCTGAGGTGTGCCTGTGCTCAACGTGACAATGCTCAACATTCTGCTACTGATCCAGACAGACTGTGGTCTTTCCGTTGGAAAGTCCAGGATCCAGTTACAGAGCAGGGTGTTGAGTCTCAGTGAGGACAGCAAATCCACAGCCTCTGGGGAATGATCATATTAAACGCCAACCTGAACTCAACGAATGAGGCATCGTTCTCCAGGTGGGCCAGGATGGAGTAAAGTAACAAGGCTGTAGCATCGTCTATGGAACAGTTTCTATCTATAGGCAAATTGAAATGAAGCTAGCATCCCTGGGAGGTGTGCTTTGATTTGTTCCATCATCAAAGCAAAGGTAAAGCACATATTTAATTGAAATAAGATAATGGACCTGTTTTGGATTTGAAATACGTAAGTCTGTAGATACCATTGTTAAAGTAAAAACACAATTCTGGAGAAACTCAGCAAGTCAAACATTGCCCCTTATATAGTAACAATAAAGATACATAACCAATGTTTCAGGCTTGAGCCCTTCATCAAGGTATAGAAAAATGTCAGCAGGCACCTGAATAAAATGGTGGGTGGTGGGGGAGCTGTAGAGGCATGGTTCCAAAGGTAGTAGGTGGATAAGGGAGAGAGACCACCGCAGCAAGCAGGGGGGGAGGGATGGTTCTGTGAATGGAGAGGAAAAGAGGTGGAGAGCTGAGGGAAAGAAGACAGGAGGAAGGGAAGGAGAGTGGGTTAGCAGAAACTGGAGAGGTCAATGTTAAAGATCAAGTATTGTTCCTCCCATTTATGGGTAGTGCATGGATCGACATGTGAGCATGGGGGTGGGGCACAGAATTGAAATGATTGGCCACTGGAAGATCCCTTTCACTGATGTGGACAGAGTGAAGGTGCTCAACAAAGCGATCTCCCAGTCTACGCACCGTGATCAGTGGATGCAGTCGAGGACTCCTGCGGATACACAAGTGAAATGTTGCTTCACTTGAAAGGCCTGTTTGGGGCCCTGAACTGTGGTGAGTGATGAGATGTTGGCGCAAGAGTGACACTTCCTACAGCCACAGGGGAGGGTGCGCGATTTGTGGGGAGGGACGAGTGGATGAGGGAGTCATGGAGGGAACAGTCGCTATGGAAAGCAGGGAGGGGCGGAGGGGTAAGATGTGTCTGGAAATAATCTGTTGGATGTGGAGCCTGGTGGGGTGGTAGGTAAAGACAAAGAGATTCCTGTGTTTGTTACGTCTGAGAACAGAGGAGGCCAGAGAAGATGAGCGAAGAGATGTGAGTAAGGGCTGAGTTGATGTTGGTGGAGGGGAAGCTAAGTTTGTGGAAGAAGGTGGATATTTCAGAAGATCTGGACTGGAAGGCCTCATCTTGTAAACAGATGCAGTGGAAATGGAGAAATTGCGAGAAGGGAATAGAATCCTTGCAGGGGACTGGGTGTGAGGAAGTGTGGTCAAGGTAGTTGTGGGAGTTAGTGGCCTTGTTTGTGGAATGCTTGTCTCCCGAGATGGAGTCAGAGAAAGCAAGAAAGGAGAGAATGTTTCTGGTGAATTTGAGATTGAGGTGGACGTTGGCAGTGAAGTGAATGATGTTGACGAGCTCAGAAAGGGTGTTGTTCAGTGTCTTTTCTTTGGCTTGGCTTCGCGGACGAAGATTTATGGAGGGGGTAAAAAGTCCACGTCAGCTGCAGGCTCGTTTGTGGCTGACAAGTCCGATGCGGGACAGGCAGACACGATTGCAGCGGTTGCAAGGGAAAATTGGTTGGTTGGGGTTGGGTGTTGGGTTTTTCCTCCTTTGCCTTTTGTCAGTGAGGTGGGCTCTGCGGTCTTCTTCAAAGGAGGTTGCAGCCCGCCAAACTGTGAGGCGCCAAGATGCACGGTTTGAGGCGTTATCAGCCCACTGGCGGTGGTCAATGTGGCAGGCACCAAGAGATTTCTTTAGGCAGTCCTTGTACCTTTTCTTTGGTGCACCTCTGTCACGGTGGCCAGTGGAGAGCTCGCCATATAATACGATCTTGGGAAGGCGATGGTCCTCCATTCTGGAGATGTGACCCATCCAGCGCAGCTGGATCTTCAGCAGCGTGGACTCGATGCTGTCGACCTCTGCCATCTCGAGTACTTCGACGTTAGGGGTGTAAGCGCTCCAATGGATGTTGAGGATGGAGCGGAGACAACGCTGGTGGAAGCGTTCTAGGAGCCGTAGGTGGTGCCGGTAGAGGACCCATGATTCGGAGCCGAACAGGAGTGTGGGTATGACAACGGCTCTGTATACGCTTATCTTTGTGAGGTTTTTCAGTTGGTTGTTTTTCCAGACTCTTTTGTGTAGTCTTCCAAAGGCGCTATTTGCCTTGGCGAGTCTGTTGTCTATCTCATTGTCGATCCTTGTATCTGATGAAATGGTGCAGCCGAGATAGGTAAACTGGTTGACCGTTTTGAGTTTTGTGTGCCCGATGGAGATGTGGGGGGGCTGGTAGTCATGGTGGGGAGCTGGCTGATGGAGGACCTCAGTTTTCTTCAGGCTGACTTCCAGGCCAAACATTTTGGCAGTTTCCGCAAAGCAGGACGTCAAGCGCTGAAGAGCTGGCTCTGAATGGGCAACTAAAGCGGCATCATCTGCAAAGAGTAGTTCACAGACAAGTTTCTCTTGTGTCTTGGTGTGAGCTTGCAGGTGCCTCAGATTGAAGAGACTGCCATCCGTGCGGTACCGGATGTAAACAGCGTCTTCATTGTTGGGGTCTTTCATGGAAAGACCCCAACAATGTTCAGTGTAGGCGTTGGGCAAAGGGCTGTTTTCATCCTAAGCAACTCTATGACTCTGTACCCAGGGGCTGAGAAGGGTAATGGGTGTCAGGAGATTGGTTTCATGGCTGAAATGGACAGGAAGACATGTGCATGAGGCACTGGCTGGATGCGTGGACACTCAATGTTTCTCTTTCTTGAATTGATAGGGAAGCTGAACAGGTGGGGACTCGTGGACCTTCAAGGGGGAACAGAGGAAAACAAATTTTGTGCATTGAGTGTATATGACAATAAAGGAACCTTGAATCTTAGAATATAAAACAACATATTAACCGAGCAATTAGTAGGGGCAACGGTATAGATGGAAGCATTAAATTATAAAATGATGCTTAGAATTTAAAATCATGGAAAAACCCAAACAAATGTAAGCAGACAAGGGATAATACAGTGAAGCCATAAAAAGTTAACCAAGGAATATATTGGCAATACAAAGGCAATAGATGGAGATGATTAACAGATTAGGCATTGTTTCATTAAAAATGTGAAACAGGCTTCAGGACCAAATTGGTCTCGTCTCATTTTTATTTTCGTGTTACTAGTGATTAGGTACTGGTACTTCACTACCAATATTTGGGAAGAATAACAGCAGATATGATAGAATTATTCAATTCAATTCATACACAAATACAGTTAGCAATGGAATAAGGGTTACACTCTCAAGGACACAGATTTAAAGGGATTTTAAAGGAACCAGAAGGAAAATTATTATTTTTTTTAAATATAGTGAGTTGTGATCTGAAATGGACTAAAAAGTTGGAGAAAATTCAGTTGCAGCTTTCAAAGTGGAATAAGATTTTGGGGGAAAAAATATCATATGCATGGTAAATATAACAGGGATCAGGAACAATTCAATGTCTGTCTCATGCAAGATGTCAAATCGCATGCATTTTAACTGTCAAAAATCTATAATGCTTAGACCAGTGGTTCTCAACCTTTTTCTTTCCACTCACATCCCACTTTAAGTAATCCCTCTGCCTTCGGTGCTCTGTGATTAGTAAGGGATTGCTTAAGGTGGGATGTGAATGGGAAGAAAAGGTTGAGAATCACTGCTCTAGACGCAATTGTTACTGAAATATTTGGCTTGAGAAAAATGGTCATTGGCCCATTTCCTTTGGAGTGATGAAACCGTGCACATAATGAGTCAACGAGGGACGATTAAAAGTGTGGTTTTCAAACTTTTTCTTCCCACCCACATACTACCTTAAGCCATCCCTTACTAATCACAGCACCAATGGCTTAGGGAATATTTAAAGCGGTATGTGAGTGGAAAGAAAAAGGTTGAGAACCACTGCCTTAGATTGTTATCAGTGACAGTTCAAAAAAGTGCTGGAGACACTCAACAATTCCCGTAGCATTTTAGGAAGCAAAAGGCAAAAGCTCAATGCTTGAGAAACTCAGCAGGTGAAAGAGCCTACTTTATATAGCAAAGGGAGAAGAGCACAGCCTAATGGGTGAGGGTAATAGGTGGACACAGGTAGGAGGGTAGAAGAGAAAAAAGCTGAGAAGTGATGAGGGGGGAGGAGCGGGCAGAGGGCTAAGAAGGACAGCTCTTTGATTAAGTAATTCAGTGAACAATCATGGAGATATTCTACATTGGCTTACTATCATTCATAATAGAATATCAGAGCAAGGAGTTGTTGCATCATTACCAGGTTTGAAAACTCAAGTGCCCAGAAGGGCAGAAGGCTGTAGAAAGTCCATCAAGGGAACCAACTTCCTTCCATTGAAGACTTTTGTGTTAAACACTGCCTCAAGAAGGCATCCAAATGGCCAACTCAATCACGTCAGGAGCGATTGAGGAGTGGGTAGTAATCACTACAGTGAGAACTTTTCCTATGATTAGACCAGAGGCAGGGCTTACCTTTTGGAAGGTGACACTGGAGAAAGCATTCCAAAATGTACAAACTTCCCATTGGAAACAGGTCATCATTGATAACCCCAAAGCCTAATATTCAGTATGTGTTGACCCCATTTCAGGCTAAGAAATATGTTTACTGAAAATTTTAAATTCCCGATAAACTCAGGTGTAATTGAACTCCGAACAATAACAATTATACTTATTTCCCTTTACTGCTAAATGTAAGGGCCATTTCCTGTTTTCCTTTTGTGAATCAGTGTTGCTCTCCTCTGCTCTCAAGTGAGGAACTGACATGATTTAATCGGAATTCAGTGTTGGGTCTGACATACCATTTACACCTTGAATTGTGATGTTCATAAGACCTGACCTCACCAGTTAGATCGAAGAAAGTGCCACACTGGCAGTGATATTGCACTTGTGGGTGAGACACTAAATCAATCCCATGCCATTACTTTGAAGTAATCTAGTCCCTTCTTACTGCCCTTGTCATTGTTTATTGCCTAACCAACATTAGTGCAGGAAATTCATCTCATACATGCTCCTCATTATGCCAATAGGTGCCTGAATTTGTGACTGGTTACATTCCAGTACTGCCTCATGAAAACAAAGCAACATAAATTCAAAGTATTCAAAATATTTCCAACTACCAGTCAAGATATGTACGCAACCAGCAGAGGTTTCCATACAAACATCTCCTGAAGGTAAAGACTCTTAGACTGCAGACATGAGAGATAGGTTCATCTATAAATAGTTTGACATGTGATCATGGAGCAGAGTGAGATAACAACTGGCAAATGGTACCTGAAGCTGTTGTGCTTTGAACATGTCCGACCGGGGATCATTAAGGACATCTTCCTCCAGCTGTGCCTGTCCGTCAATGTTGATAGGACTGAGAGAGCTGCTGGACAAGTATGTGCTGTAGATCTCTGCAGCAATCTGTGAGAGCTGAACACAGGGCAAAGAGAGATAGATCACAGGAGTACTGTTCTGTGGGAACTGCACAAGTAGCAAGGGAGCATCTATTAGAAAATATTATGAATCAAAGACATTTGTTTGATTGGCATTGTTTTTCCTGAGTGCATCAAGGCCATTTGCTTTAGTTAGTTAATGCAGTAGTAAAGTGCTTGAATTATCAATCTTCACAATTGGTAAATTAATTGAGATTCTCAGAAAATAAAACAAATCGATGAAAGGAATCAGGTCTGATGGCTTTAAATCTGGGTGTACAAACTGTTTTCAAAAATTCCACAGATTTAGGAAATGTCAAATTGCATGAGAAATTACCCAGCCACACCATTCAAGGTCAAGGTTCTGTTATTGTCTTTAAAAATGTAATATACATGATATCCTAGAAGTTTTGACTGCCATAAGGCAAACAAAAAGATGCCATGAGCATTACCCAATGCCCCAAACAATAAGAGAAAGAAGCAAAAGAGAGATCCCTTCAGGGACACCAAATGTCCCTGGATTCACCTCCATGGCTCCTGCAGCCTCTGCAGCTGGCACAGACTCCCATTCAAGTCACTGGCAACCTGAACTCCAGGTCCAAACCTCCAGTACAGTCAGAGGCTTCAGAGCCCGACGCCCTTCAGCTGCCTTTCCTGCCCTCAGCATCCTCTCAAATCCTAGTTCACATGAGCCAGTCTCTAGCAGCCCCGCAGCCCGTGTGAGTCCTTCGACCCTAAGTCACCAATAGCCCACGACCTGTGCAGGCCTCTCAGTTGATGAGCCCTTTGCTAATACACTGGCCCTTCCCTATAGGGTTATCTTCCATGCTTCTCCTTCTCAGTGGGGGTATTCTCCCTATTTCTGGTGTTAAGCACTGCTGTAAAGTAGACTCCTTATCTCCACAAAGTATTTATGCAGATGGGTGGCAAGCAAAAACAGATGGAAGCCCCATGTGGCAGAGGATGAGGATTTGGGGTCCTCATTATTCAGTCCTGGAGCATATTTGGGCACATCCAGCATCCATGGAGCCTTTATCTCGACCTCAAGCTCAAGTCTCTAGAGAAGGCAGCAAATATAGTCTGCATGTGCTTACCTTTTCTAAGTCATCTGCTGGAATCTGCTGGAAGCGTTCACAGGCTTGCCAAAACAGGATGTTTTCTGCACTGTATTCTTTCTTTAAAAACTCCTGAGGGAAGAGGGAGTGTATCAGTCATTATGAAAAAAAAAATTATTCCTAGTGCTGAACAACTCCATTCCAGTTTGAAGATCCACCTAACTTAAATATTAATCTCTTTGATATTTCCCCCTTCCAAATCACAATTACTGGAGACATAACTTGTATTTCTACTCTCTAAACATCCTAAGATGCTTCACAGAGGCAGTATAATCATAAATGAATAGGCCCAAACGCTGATCCAAAAGTTACATTTTTAGTAGTGTTTTATATTTTTGGATTGACCCAGACTCTCGTGCAAATGTCACATTTTCTATACCAATCCAATTCCACGCCAATTCCATGGCCAAAATCCTTTGTGCAGCCAACTTCATATTGGATAAGGCAACACAAATATCTGTTGTGCACTTCATACCTAGGGCTCTATGATGTATCTCTAGATGGGATCCAGAATCATAGATATAAAATCATCAGAATGTCTCAATGAATTTACAAGGAAACTACTCTGAATAATCGACTGCAGAACTTAAATTTAGGTAAGTAAATAAATCTGGGATAAAATATTAGCCACCACGATTCTACAAATTGTCGCAACAACCCTTGTACTCAGTAACACCATTAATGAAGGATAGCCACCATTTTCGTCTGCCCGAGCCTATATTTCAATTTCTACCGACAACAATAAAGATGACCCGCAAGTGCCCTCTGAGGTGACCTTCAAGCCACGATGCCCAGGAAACAATTAGGAATGGATGATAGATGCTCGTCTTGCAACCAACTTCCAGCATGTACTGTAAGGATTTTAGACAATGAATTTTGTTCACATGCTGAGTTATTGGTAATAGCTCCCCCTGAATTTATTTTAAAAAGCCTGTTCATTGAATTATGTCTGTTCCATGTGAGGTTCCTTCGGCACCCCTTGTCCAATCTGCCCAGCATTTATTCTTCCAGTTTCCTATATCTTCTCAATGGATATATCTTAAAATTCTGATCCCTGATTGGTCACCCATAAGTGTGAGCATCTGTCTGTGTTTACCATAGTAAACCCCTTTTAAAACATCAGTTTAAAACATCAACCTTCTGCCTCCCCTTTTCTACAGGGGCCTGGTAGTGGCAGAAATATTTGCCTACTTGCCTGTGCATCAAACTCATCCAAACCCCACTCCAGAGACTTAAGCACAGAAGCTTGATGAACATTTATGGAACTCATCTAATCTTGGCTTTAACTCCACTTTCCTGCCTGATCTCTACAACAAGCGTGCCCAGCTAGCTAATGACTTCAGTAAGGTTGTTCTTCAATACATATACTGATTAAGTGGACAGACTTTTCCAATCCAAAGAATTCCAAAGAAGAAATAGAGAAAAGAAATGTCTCATCTTGGCAAACATCCTCCTTGTATCCACCCTGTGATTCTCCCTTCAAATTCTACATATTACTTGGAGATCACCATTCATTCCAGTAAACTCCAGAGACTATATGGGCGTTGTGTTAAGCATTAGATAAGCCCTTCATATCTGGAGCCAATTTAATGAATCATTGCAGCATTCCTACTGAGGATAGTGTATCCTTACCCTAACCCTAAGTAATAAGATCATGATCACACACATTTCACCAGCTGTGCTCTCACCAATTTCCCATACAAAACTCTTATATCTTTACATTTGTTCCTCTTGCAATGAAGGACAAAGATCCCGTCTCATTCCTGATGTAGAGCCTCATCCTGAGACATACTGACCATCCCTTTTCCTTGCAGATACTGCTCAACCTTCTGAATTCCTTTAGCTTTTGTTTCAGTCCAGCATCCGCAGTCTCTTGAGTCTTCAAGATCCCATTTGCTTATTAACTTTCTGCTTCACGCATGAGGGCACACAGATCCCTCTGCATCACAATATCCCATTGTCTCACACCACTTAATTCATTTATTTTTACATTTAATTTGCATAGTAATAGGCCCTTTTTGCCCAGGAACTGCAAATCCACTCATAAGACTGTTACGGAGTCGAGAGGACCCCATTAACCAGCAGCAATAGATACGCACCACAACACAGGGTTACTTAAACAAAAGTAGATTTTAATTATATTTGAACAAGAAAAGAGAA
Source organism: Narcine bancroftii (assembly GCF_036971445.1). NCBI lineage: Eukaryota > Metazoa > Chordata > Chondrichthyes > Torpediniformes > Narcinidae > Narcine > Narcine bancroftii. Next base: position 50,687,923 of record NC_091477.1, read on the forward strand.
TTAAATTTTAACTTAATACTTAACCTACCTAACCTACTTAATCCCCCCTCTAATACTAAGCGCAGGTGTGTGTAATGTCTATTTAAGATTAGAAAAGATCTTTTGTTCACAGTACAATCTCACTGATTGTAAGCAATTCTTGTTCTGTTGCCCAGAAGTTAGCATTAACAAAGTTCATCAGTCTTTGGTGCTTAACAGGCAAATGGTTACCACTCAGGAGGGTTCTTGCTGGTTTTTAGAGAGAGATTCCTTTTCCAGGACATCGCCACTGGTTCCTTCTCAATCAGTCTTGCTGACGAAACTTGCTCCCTTCTGGGTCCTCCAGATGATCCTCTTTCTTTCAGGTCACCTTTCAGACCACCAGTCTTCTCCTTTGACCGGACAGCCTTCCAAAGTTTGCCAGCTTGTCCCTCTGGACCTGATTTCTGTGACTCCTTCTCTCTCTGTTTCACTCCCTCCCTCTCTGAGAGCAAAGCTGTTCTGACTCTTCCTGCAAATATCACATGCTCTCCCAGGCCAGCCATATTCTGCAACTTCATTGCTCGTTCTGCAAAAAGCACTCTGCAAAAGTCTGGCAAAAATTCTGTGTTTTAAAATGTTTGTGTGCAACCTGCTCTAGCAATTCCTCCAAAGCCACCTCTAAATATTCTGTCACAAGACAAATTAACTGACTAACTCTATATCTCTTTGGAATGAGGAAGAAAATTGGGGGGAAACCCACATAGTCATGGTGAAAATTCCTTACAAGGATCAGCAGATTCAAATTCCAGTCAATAACACTAACTGTGCCATCCAAGTGCTATCTGCACTACCTTTCCTCTTCTTGCTACAGAAGTGAGAAGCCCCGACTTTACACCCCTTCTGCCATCATATTCTGCCATCATATGTACTAAGCCTGATGACCTTTCCTTGCATGGGCTCTGTACACTCCTCATAATTTACTTTTGCCACTTACCATCAGCAAACTTTGATGAAATACTCCCTTCTTAGTTACCCAAGTCATTGTTCATAGGCACAGTCCAGCATAAATTTGTCAATATGCAAAACATCCACTTCCCCTGATTCTCTGTTTGTTGTCAGTTTACTAGTCCTCCGTGATATATGACCCTCACTTTGCATCACAACCTTCTCTGGGACACCTATTAAATGCCTTCTGAAAGCCCCAATATGCTCCGGCACTGATGTTCCTCAAGGTCCACCCACCTCAGAGAATGCTACTAAACTTGTCAGTCTCTGTGCCCTGAGAGCACTTCATTCATAATGGATTTTAGCACTTCTCCAGTTACAGAACAGACTTCTCCTTTCACTTCTTTCTGTAGTCATTGCAGTATACAACATGGAAACAGGCTCTTAGACCTATCGAGTTGTCACTGACCACTTATCACTCATCTTTCACCGATCCTACTTTAATCTCATGTCTTTAATTCTCCCTCACCTTCATAATATTGTGGATGATCCCACTATAGTGAGATGGTGGACAGTGAAGGAGGTTATCTGAGATTACAACAAGATCTGAATGAACTAGGAACATGGGCCAAGGAATGATAGATGGAATTAACTCCAATAACTGCAAGGGTGTTGTATTTTGCTAGTTTAAACTGGTGAATGTTGAATGGTAATGCAGTGGAGAGTGTTGTAGAATAGAGAGATTTAAGGGGTCAAAATACACAGTTCAATGAAAGTGGTGAAATGGGAGAAAGAAAGTGTTTGGCATGCATGTCGCCATCATTCATGGCATTGAGGACAGGAGTAGAAACATCATGCTGTAACTGCACAAGATGTTGGTGAGACCACACATGGGGTATCGTGCTGAGTTCAGATCACCCAGGTCATATTGCTAGATAGGGTGCAGGAAAGGTTCAGGAGAATGTTTCCCTGAACTTGTGAGCTTGAGTTTTAAGTAGAGGCCGGATAGACTGGAACTTTTCTCCTTGAAGCACATTGGAGTGAGGGGAACCTGAGAGAATTTTATAGAGGAAGTAGTAGAGGTAGGTACATCAGTAACGTTTGAACAACATTTATACAGGCACATGAATATAGGTTTAGAGAGAAATGGGCCAAATGCAGGTAAATGGGTCTAGTTTCAGTAACTAACGGTCAACATTGACAAGTTGTTTCTCTACTGTAAAACTCTGTGACTTTATGACCTCTGCCATTCTCATCAACTCCTCCCAATTCTGTCACACACCTACACACTAGGGATGATTAACTTGCCAACCTGCACATCTTATAGAATGTGGGAGGAAAACAAAAGACCTAGCGGAAATCAATAAAGTGGCGTGAAACATGATTGAATGGAGTTGTAAATGTGAAGAGCCAACTGGCTTTCTCCTTTGTCTATTTCATATTCTTCAGTGACTGAGATTATTTTAAATTCCTCTCTTGGTTTTTACTCCCAGATTTTCCCTGATAATTTTGTTCTGTCTCTGCTATGAAGTCAAATGCAAAATAATTGTTTAACCTTTCCTAACAACTGATCTCAGCCTTTGAGAGACCAACACTTTTCTTTTTATAAAGTGCCCAATCCGTTTAGCCTTTTCTTATATGTAAATGATTCAATTCAAAATGTACTAGAGGGGGCTGTAGGTTAATTGGGTGTAAATTGGGTGGCACAGAATGGCCTGTTACTGTGCTGTATGTCTAAATTTCAATTTAAATCCTCTAACTATTGGCACAGTTTTCGAGAAACTCAAAATGAATTGATTTCATTTGAACAGTGCAGCAGCAGTCACTGTCTTAATGTTCTTGTCAGGACATCACCTTTAAGAATTTACTGTTATGCGCCAAGTACACACCTCATGTGGGTTGAACCATGGTTAGCCATGGATATATATATATATATATATATATATATATATATATATATAATCGAGATAAAGTGAGTTCAAACTCGATCCATGTTATTTAAGAATTTGAATTCAATTTTTTATGAATGTGCCTGGAGGTGAGTAACTGGAAGTAGTTAAAGAGATGCACTGCTTATTTGGTGAAGGAAATCTGTTTAACTTATTAACTGGCCAGTCTCCTATCAAATTAACAATGCTCAGCTGTCCTTTAAATTGGATGAGCGAGCTCCATCTCTGGATCAAAAGCAATGCCTGTGGCTCAAAAAGAAGATACAAATCCACACATTTTCTCTAGTCATCTAGTGCAAGGCTGACCTCAATGACTTAAAATTTCACTGGGATCAGGTCACAAAATTCCAAGCACCCTCACGTCAAGACTGGCCTGCATTGAGTATCTCAGACATAGAGAAAATAAGTAATTAATAATTTAAACAACTATAAAACAAAATAGGTAATGAGGCAAAAGAAAAAAATTATTAGGGGTTTGTTTGTAATCATGGCGCAAAATTGAGTAACACAGTGGAATAAAATTGAGTTTACACAGTAGGGTCCAGGATCCATTGGCTAAAGGAACATCATCGTTTCAGAAAGATAGGAGAGTGCATTTAAGAAGCTCAAACTAAAAGAGGATTATACCTCTTCCTTGATATCATGAGGGGGTTGGAAGAGGAACTTGGCAAAGTGACAAAACAAGGGCTGTTTTCAGTGGAATGGAGGAACTAGCAGAGATTATTTATTGGGGAAGGAACAAGAGTACTTAATGTTTGTGTAAAACTTTTGTGAGCTCCTCCCATCTACTGGATACAAGGATGGAGGAAACAAAGAGAGGCCGTTGAGGGGGTAATTGGAGGAGCAATGAACTGAGAGTAACCTATGCATTCAGAGCAACTGGTGGTTGATCACGAAGGTTGGTGAATACTTACCGTGAAGTACTTCACACCAATCGGATCCTGCAGAAGCCGTTCGAAAGAGACTGCCCAACTGGCCACCGATGTCTCTGTGTAGCATGTGCTACCTTGAACGTTGGGCAGACTGACATTGCTGTTTAAACTGGTGTCACTCCCCTTCCCATCATCCTCAGTGACGTTAAGTTCTGTGGAAAATAACTGGGATTATTGTCTGTGAATTTATAATCTTGAAGTTGAACAAGTAATTAAATGAAACATCCATGGCCATGAATTATAATGTACTGAATGAACAACTATCTAACAATCTGGAACATAGAGTGAAATATCACCTGTTCCACGATACAGTTAGTTCACAATGATATGAATTATATTTATGTCAATTTTTAAAATTAGATCAGTGGTTAAAATCTGCATTTTTTCCAAGCTAAGAGACCGATGTCACCCTAATTAATATAAGCACCCCCACATGGTGTAATACCTTTTTTTAAAGATCAACCAAAAAACTTCAAGCCTCAAGGCACTCAACATAAAGGGGCTATTTGTCCAAAGTGTCAATGACACAGAGAGGTGCAGCTCATAAACTTCCTGCCTCACAGCTCTGAAGATCCAGGTTCAATCCTGACCTCCACTTGGCTCACTCTTCCTGTAACCATGTGAGATTCCTCCTGGTGCCTGGTTTTCCCTGCATCTCAAGAATGTGTGGGTTGGGAGGTTAACTGGTAATGTAAGTTGCCCCTCATGTGTAATTGAGAGGGAGTGTCTGGGGTAGTTGAAAGAAGAATGTTCTTTGATGGGCTGTAAGAGGCTGTTATCGTGCTGCGGAGGATACCCAATGTAATCAAAAGTTGGGTCTTTAGAGCAGACTGCAGCATTGTAGAACATGGAATATACAACATTATAGCACAGTACAGACCCTTTGACCATCAACGTTGTGCTGACCTTCATATTCCTACTAAAAAAAAGAAAAATGTATTAAACCCTTTCTACCTCGTAACCCTCTGTTTTCTAAGAGTCTCTTAAGCCACTTTCAGGTGTTTGGACGCAGATAATGTGCCAGCAGACGCGGCTGGGGGAAGTGCAGCTGGGACGTTCAGGTGGCCGCGAAGAAGACACCTTTCTGTCACCTGAATATGCCAGCTGAAGGAGAGCCGCATCTGAGCGAACGCCGGCTCCTGTGGACTGTGGCTGTAGACCCACTGCTGCTTTTAGGTGCAACGGGGGATTCTCTGAATCAGAGAATATACCTACAGGAGGAGGGTTAAGTAAGTGCTCCTTCTGGCTGGATTCTCCACGTTCAAGTGGCCACCTGACAGTCGCATTGTGGTAGAATAGACGGCTTTACATTTGGGTATTCTGGCTACCTGAAAGCCACTTTTAATGTTGCTACTGTTCCAACCTCCACCACTATCCCTGGTAAAGCATTCCAGGCACCCACAACTTTCTATGTTTAAAAAAACACTTACCCCTGATGTCACCCCAAAAACTTCTTCCCTTCACTTTGTTCATATCATCTGTTCTTTTGTTGTTTGCTATTCCTGCCCTGGGGAAAAAGGTGTTGGCTGACTACCTTATCCATGGCTCTCAGAATTTTTAGATCTCTATTAAGTCTCCCCTCATCCTTCTTTGCTCCAAAGAGAAAAGTTCCAGCTCTGCTAAACTTGCTTCATAAGACATATTTTCCAATCCAGGCAACCTCCTGGTAAATTTACTCTGTACCCTCTCCATAGCCTCCACGTCTTTCCTGTAATGAGGTCAGAACCGAACACAATACTCTAAGCATGATCTCATTGGAGATTTGCACATGACCTCGCGACTCTTGATCTCAATCCCTTTATCCTATCAACCTGCATGGCAACCTTGAGAAGAGTATGGATTTGGACCCCAAGGTCCTTCTGTTCTTCCACACTGATAAATATTTGACCATTAACCCTGTACTCAGCCTTGTGGTTTGACCTTCCAAAATGCAGTACCACATACTTATCGAGATTGTGGTAAATCAAGCATAAGCTGTTTTAGTGGGAAGTTGTGTGCAATAGAATATTATTCGTTAATGACCACACAGGAAAAGAGAAGAGTGTTTGTAAGCCTAAACCAAGATCAGGTTCCTGTACTGATGAGGTGTAGTGAAGAGGATTCACAATAAGGACTTTACTTCAAGCACGTAGAAACTATTTGATAGGCCTTTCCAGCAACACTCATTCAGCAGCTCACTTAAATTTTATTCTAATTACATTAGTAGTGGCTAATAGACTCAGGCTCAGGATACAATGATACTATAAATTGGCAGTGATTGGTATCAAAATATCTTGAGTCATTCTGGTCTTCACAAAGAGGAGCATCTCACTTCGAGAACAATGAGGTTGGTCAGTGTAGAAGGCAAAAACATCACGCATATTGTTATGGTGCTCTGCTGTGTTTTTCACACCGCAAAATACATGGGGTTGAACTGGCCAATTTAATGGGTCCGTAGCGGGTAATCTAGCAGTGTGAAAGATCCCAACTGGGCAGGGCGAGTAAAAAGTAAATGGGCTCTGATTCTTGGTGGGGGAAGCGGGTAGATTCAGAGCCCGGCCAAGTTAATTCGTTAATCACTCTGAGGTGGTGTGAATGCTCAACCAGCTCTACTATGTACCATTAGAGACGTAAGTGCCTCTGTGCGTGCATCAGTCTGATAGTATAATAAGAAATCTTCAGATGACTTAAAGCACTGGTACACACTGACAGCTCCACTGGCCACCTGTGAAATATAACTGCACAGTAATAATTCACAGAACAGCCAATGGAGCTGTCACAGGGCAGCTGGCGGGGCTGTTAGCGCGTAATTGTGCTTTAAAACATCTCAAGTTTACTTAAAATACCAAATACAATGTAATGCTATGTAAATAGTTGTTATACTCTATTATTGAGGGAATAATGACAAGCTGGTCTGTGGGTTTGTCCCACGTTTGAAGCCCACTGCAGCAGATTTTCCCACGGTCTTTTATCCATTGAGCGTGTATGTGCTTTATTCCTGCTATAATATCACTGCCCTGTGAGTATGTAATACGTCACTCGTGACATCACCCCTGGAGGTTTACTTCCCCCCCCCACCCCATCCCTTAGATCCAAGAGATCCAGATGAACTAGGTAAATCATGGTTCAGTGTAAATGGCTTACAGGGTACTGCATGCCCATTAAGTTTACCCCATGTCTAGGAGGGTTGGTGGTGTGAAAGGGGTTAGGTGTTGCAGAAGGAGTTGTGTCTGACATGAGATGGAGGTGTATCAAGATCCACCTCTCAGGCAGAAAAAGACATTGAGCAAATCTCCCATTCCCCCTCCCCCTACCGTGTTCCCTCTCAAAACTAAAATGAGAAATCTCCCTCGTGTCCTTAATTTAGGTCAGTAAGGCTCAGTTATTGCATTAATAATCCAGAAATTCAAATACAAGAGGTCAAATCCCACCACAACAATTGGGGATTTAAAATTATACTTCATCTCCAATAAAACAATCATCATCAATGGTAACTAAGAAACTATTGTCATAAAAAGCCCCACTTTCTATCGTCATTAACCAGTTTGGTCTCCGTAATTCCAGACCTACTATCATGTGGTAACACCTTCCTGTCTCTGAAATGACTATTGAACCACGCAGGACAGAGGCATTGAGGGGATGGAGCTTTCAAGCAACACCCCCATTCCATAAACAGTCATTTATCTCATTCTTGTGACTGGAATGGTCACAATTTCTTGTGTAGAAATTGCTCTTTGCATTACTAGAGATGCCATTTCTCTTCAAAAATACCTTGAAGTACTCTGGGATGCCTCAAAGTCATAAAAGGCATTCTATAATATTTGTATTGTTTAATATTCATAATTACACACTCCCCTACACCCAAAATGAAATGTCTTATATCGCATAATCTATCTCTCACAGCTGTATGTGTCCAAAACTCACACAGCACCTTCCACGAACTTATCTCCTCAATTGATTTATTTATGCATACATCTTATACATGATGCTGCAACAAGGGGGCACAGGATTAAAAGTGTTTACCTCATCAGAGATGTCCCCCCCCCTCCCCAACCTCTCTGAGCTTAATCAGCTTCTCTGCCTCCTTCCCAGGGAGTCAATGCAGAGTTATACACAATGGAATTATACACCCTACTAAGTAGATTTACTGAAATTTCTACTTTGATATTTCACTTCTTGAAAGTACTGCGTATGCCAGAACAGGAAACGCTTTGGATACCAAAGCATGGCCCAGCGAAAAGAAAATCAAGCCATTCATTACATCAGCACCATATGATACTCGACACACCGAGAAAATTGATAAAAATTAAAGGAATTAAAAAAAGGGAGAAAGAACGATCAGGTTTTTCTGTTACAGAGTATTCACAAGACCCAGTCAGAATGTAAATTTGACTTAGTGATCCAAGTCATCAGAATTTGATATGAAATTATTCAGATTGATGTATAACGTGCGAGTCCTCCGATCAGAGCTCACTCCTGCACTGATACTTCCTCGGAAGAATTCATATATATATATGGAAAAAAATTGCCAATGCTGGTAATCTAAGCTACAAACTGAAACTGCAGGAAATAGTCAGAAGGTCATCTTGCACCTGTGGGAAGATGCACAGCTGATGTTTCAGGTCAAAGACTCCCAGAATTGGGAAATTTAACTCAGACAAATGCAAAGGAGTGCATTAAATCAGGTACAACGTCGAAGGTGAAAGGAAAGGCCCTGGGGAGTACTGTAGAACCACGAGGCATAGGAGTATAGATTTCCAAGAAAGTGACCTGCTGGAGCTCACAATTGTTGATATCAGAAAGGAGGGCAACAAGTGCCTGTGACAGCACTGATGGTGGCAAAAAGTAAAGAAAGATGAATTGAGGACCCTTACAGCTTTGAGATAGATTAAGTTGGTGTTATTGCAGAGAGGGGGTCAAGAGCATGCTTGCACCAATATCTGGCATTAAGTATGGATCTGAGGAAGTGAAGAGAACAGTGATGGATCGTTTGCACATTTGCATCCATATCTCTGGTGCTGTCTGTGAGGAGCTTGCATGTTCTCCCTGTGACTATATGATTTCCCCACCCCAGGTCCTCCAGTTAACTCCCACTAGACATCCAGTTTAGTGGCTGAAGTGGTCACTGTAAATTTTCCCCATTGTGTAGGTGAATGGTTGAAACCCGTGGAGTTAATGGGGGGTGGGGGGAGGTGGGTGAGAACAAAGTAGATTATTGCTATTTCATCGGCTTGTATATGTACATTTAGATTTTAATAAACTTGAATGTGATCAGTAACAACACCATAAACATCATCAACAACATTACTATCATCAGTTGCAACACCAAGATCATTGCACAGGTCAATGTAACATCTACTGCAACAGAGACACACCATCTCAACAACATAACAAGTCATCACTGCAATCAATGATTACAGCATGTCAAGAAGTAATATTTGCCTCCATTTTATCATAAAGACTAGAACTGAAGGTAAGTTCCAAACAGACAATGCAATAAAAAATGTGATTTCTATATTAATAGAAAGGTTGCATGAATATTGAGTAAGATTGAGTAATGAATCTATTATAGCTGAATTGACAGGAGCATTCTAATCTGAATAAAGAGAACTACTCAGCCAGACAGCATGGGGGTCATAGAATAAACAGGCTGCTGAGACACAGTCTTTGAAATAGAAGTCAAATTAAAAAGCAGTGCTCTGGAAGCAAAGAGATGTAACCAAGTCCACCTACCAATCTGGCATTCTCAGCCCAAACCACCCCCATTAAATACCTCACACCCCCCACCCCCCATTGACATTCCATCATTAATATTGCCACAAAGTGAGTCTCTATCTCAACATTTCCCGCCATTACCCTCCCCCCTACCCAGTTGGTATCACGGCAGTCATATTAACCAAAGAGGTACTCACTTGACTTTCTGTAACTGTATCGCCCTTTAAACAATACAAAGCGTCTCAAATTAAACATGTTAATCTCACCACACGCCAACATAATCACTGAGGGCTCTTCAGAATCCTGAACTATTCCTTCCTCCTTTCTCCCACACAATTGACAGGAAGTGACACTCTAGTTCCCAACCATGTTAAGATCAGTTAGTCTCACTTCTCATGACTATTCTCCGCATATATAAAAAAAATCCTCCTCATTTTTGGAGGTAAACAAGATATGAGGTGCCAGAAAACTATGAAGTCCCAGAGGAGCTCATCAGAATTCCAGATGACGGGTATTTGGCCTGAAAGGTCGACTACCTATTACTTTCCTTGGGTTCTCCCTGACCTGCAGAGTTCCTCCAGCATTTTATTTGTTTGTGTTCATTTTTCCCTCTGCTATGGTTTTGAAAAGTCCATAGAGTTATCGTCGAGATCCAAGTCCACAGCACAAAAATGGTTAGAAGGTTCCTACTTCTTGCAGACTTATCAACGAGTTCCCTGATCTACAATAGGGATGACTATTCTGAAGTATGCCAGTGGCACTTGGCCACGAGGAGAAATACAATTGTTAGGATTCCTGAAATGCTCCAAGCCTTCAATAACCTTTCACTTCCAAGTGTATCTTTTCTATTTTTTTTTGAAAATGTATTTATAACTGCAATACCAGAGGGCAAAAGCTCTCCAGTTTGCAATGCAGTAATGTTAAGCCCCAGTCTGCGGAAGCACTTCCGCGTTGACTGGCCAGTGGAAATGAGAAAGAAATGCTTGCATTGGATCTCATTTAAACAATTTCTGTAGCCACTCTTCTCCTTCCCCATGCAAGTCCCATGGAGGGGGTGGGGGGAACCAGATCCAGCAAAGGACTGTGCAAAAACCTGTTTTAGATGTTTCACAATTGTTTTTGTTATGTGATGGTAGTAAAGTCATTCCTGATTGTGAAGAAGTTTTATTACTGCAATACTGAGGTTAGTTTCAGCATTACAGTTCTTTCCCAACTAAAGGCGACCAAATACAAGAGATGGAGTTTACTACTTGGTTCTGGTCTCCGTTTATATGGGTTGAAATTTTGCCTGTCGGTTGGCTTGCAAGCAGCCAAGGCTGGAGTACTTGCCCCAGTCATTGCCCTACAGTGAGGCAGTACAAATGACCAGGTTAGTAAATAATTAAGACATGAGAGCGCCACTTGAACAGGAGAAAGGTTTTCTGCTTTGTTAAAAGGCCCTGCTGCTCGTCCTCTTTGCATCAACCAATGTTAACTTGCAGTCTCAACCACCAGGGAGTTTTACAGAATGATGCATGTGAAATGACTAATAATCAGTCATCTAGAATCATGATAAATCCTGCCGACAAATCCGTGCTTTTCCTCCCGTTGCCAGGGATCCTGACTAATCTACTTTTGGGCAGCACAGCCAGCGTAGTGGTTAGCGGCACACCATTACAGCGCCAGTGACCCGGGTTTGAATCCAGTGGTGTTCTGCAAGGAGTGTGGCTGCCTGGGTATCCTCCCACCCATCAGAAACATAAAGAGATTGTAAGTCAATTGGCGTACTTGCACTGGTCCGAGGGAATGGATTCGTGCACCAGAATGGCTTGTTATCATATGCAATATGTCGAAATAAATAAAATATACAAAACATAATGCTCTTCCCATGAATTATCTTGTTCAGTATGTCATACGTGACAACCCATGCCAAAATAGTGAGTTAACATTGAGCCTATGATCTCAATATACATATTTGCCTGGTAGTGCATGAGTTTGATAAACTATTTTCCATTTGGTAAAATTGTGATGTATTTAGAATAGTCATGAAAATGAAAGGCTGCAGGACGGCTGTAAACGTCCATGTGATTCAGTAACACTGATGGAAAATTATCGCCAGTCTTCCAGCAAGGTGAAAGTTTTATAGAAGGATTTTGGCATTGCTGGCCTTTATTGTCCTTCCCTAATTATCTGTGAGTAGCTACCCTTTGAACCTTCCAGAGATATGGGAAAGGATGCAGCAGGAGTTTGACTCAGCAACAGTGATGTATTTGCATGTCTGAGACTGCAACAGGACAGAAGGCATGGGGTCGCACTGAACTAACAAGGAATTAAATAGCAAGAACGAGCCTGCCCATATCCGCCAGCACGAGATAGAAGCACTAGATTCCATCGAGGATATATCAGAATAAGGAAAGTGTTGTCCATAAACACAACAGAGCTGACAAACAGCCAAAATAAGACTTGTTCTCACCAATGTGCTGTTAGGAGAGACATAAAATAGTGGTTGTACAACAAGAAAATGTTCACTTCAAGATGTAGTAATGCTTTGAGAATATATAGAAAGAACTCAAGGTTCAACTAATTATTTTCTGCACAGATGCTGAGTCTCTTTCATTTTTATTTCCATGCTGAAAGTAATAGGATATCAGGAAGCACTCCGAGCAACCATAATTATTAGAACAACAGGTATATGGCACCAATGGGGGATTGGTAGATGCCGGATAAGTGAATCTTCCGGTTGTTTGAGATTGCATGTCGTGTGATTGACAAACTAACTGCTGGGGGAGGCCAATTTTAAACTTCTGTATTTTTTTGCCAGTAACGGGGATTTTATTGTAGTTAGAAAGGAATGTTGCAAAAAGGTGTAAAATAAGTTTTTTTTCTGTGTCGTTGGAAGTTTGTTCTTGGCTGGAATCAGGAGCTAATGCCAGGAATCAAAATCACTACTATCAGATGAAGACAGAGTGAGAGAGAGTGAAGGCAAAGAGATAGCACTCACTTTGGGCTTCCATTATCGATCTAGAATGCTCATTAAATATATTTTTCTGTATGTCATAGAACATAGAAGTCTACAGCACTGTAACTGTGAGTGAGGAAACTGGTTTGGCAGGTCTCAAAGGGGAGGACTCTGAACACAGTTTTGATGGAGAAGGATTTTATTTCCGAAGACAAGTGTGGGAAATGGTAACAGATGCAACACACACACACACACACACACACACACACACACACACACACACACACACACACACACACACACACCATTTACATCAGCCATAGGAAAGTAATAGTGGACAATTAATAACAAACGTGGGGAAAATAGCATAGGAACAAAATACACACACACACACACACACACACACACACACACACACACACATATACAATGAACTGGTACATACAGTGATCAAGGAAAATTCATTTTGTGGGGTGATATAACCACCAGCCGACAGCAGGGGGCAATCTCTGTACCTGCAGGAAGACCACTTAAGGGGCTGACTCCACCTGGCTGGCTGTCAATCAGCTGACCTAAATATAAACCTGAGCTGACCCCTCCTGAGCCAATCACAAGGGGAGCCACCAAGGCTTGAACTGGTCTTCAGACGTTTACTGAAATAATGCCTGTTGTACAGTCTTTTCTGATTTTGTGCCTGCTGGCTGCTACCTCACCGCACCACAATTTATTCCAGTAAAAGTCTGATCACCAGATCAAGCTTTGGTGGCTCCCTGTGTGACTGGCTCAGAAGGGGCCAGCTCAGGTTTATATTCAGGTCGGATGATTGATAGACGGCCAGGTGGTGTCAGTTCTTAGGTGGTATTCCTGAAGGTACAGAGATTGCCCCCTGCAGGAGGCTGATGGTCGTATCACCATATTATGATGCCCCACCACCCCTTGACTCAGTGCAGACACAGCTCTATGCTACAAGGAACACTAATTAAATACTCCCAACCTTTTAACAGTGCACATTTTACCAGTAAATTCTCCAGCACCCTTCCATATTTCTAGGCCTGGAGTGAGGCAGGGTGGTCCTAAGGTGGCAAAGAGGGAGAACAAAGAACACTGTGGCACCTTTAAAGTGCTGGAGATTCCAGCCCAGGTTGTTAGCAGGTCCCAATAGCTCAGTGCCAGGAGGGTTAATCCAATTACCACAGCCAAAGTCCCAATGCCAAGTACAGGCAGGCTGGAGAGTCAAGTCCAGGTGTTTTAAATGGCACCAACAGCAAGGTGTGCACTAACAGGTGGGGTGAAACCAAATCTTGATTGGCAGCTGATGTTGTCTTCTGACTAGGTAGGGGGCAGTGCTGTCATGCAACAGCCATGACCCTTCCCAATACAGCTGTGCAGGCCCTTTGGCCCCACAGTATTGTGCCCACCTAATCTAACAACTGCCTCGAATTTCCCTACTGTGTAATCCTCCATTTTTCTCTGTTCCATCTACTTGTTTAATAGGGTCTTGAAAGATCTTATGGTACCTGCCTCCACCACCACTGCTGGCAGCACATTCTTTCACCCACCTGTTTCTGTGTGGAAAAACTTAACTCTTACTCCCAAGCACCTTAAAACTATGCCATCTGCTATAAGCTACTTCAGCCATGAGAAGAAGGCTCCAGCCATCCACATGTTCAATGCCTCTCATCATCTTACACCACACATGTCAAACTCTGGCCAGCGGGCCAAACTTGGCCCGCGATATAATTGTATTTGGCCCGCAAGATCATATCAAAAATGTATTAGAGGTGGCCCGCTGGCCGCTGCGCCAGTATAGCGCATGCACAGTAACTGCTGTGTCCCAGGGTAAGAGAGAGAGAGAGAAAAATCCTGGTCCTTGAAAAGTAGTGGTGGGTGGTTTTATAAACACGCTGTCGTGTCCCCCTGCCCACCCCCCCACCGCAGCGCGGCCTGGCCGGTGTCAGGGGAAGCCAAGGCCGCTTCCCAGTGCCCGGAACCCCAGTGGCACAGCGTTTCTTGGAGCTGCAGATGGAGTCGGGACGCCAGAAGGAAGATTGGGGCTCCCCGCCAGGCGATGGGGGCGCTGGCCCCCGGCCGCTCTGCGCCTTCCCACCGGACCAGCGGCGGGTGCCTGGAGTACACGTGGAGAGCGAGGCTGGTCGGGCAGGTAGGGTGGAACCCCCTGCCAATCTCGGGAGTGGTGTGGGCTGGATCAGGATTAGCCGCGCTCACCTGCTCCCCCACCGCTGACCAGGATCCCAGCGCGGTCCTGAGCATGGAGACTGCCCTGGAAAGGTCCTGGGACACCGGCACGGAAAGAAAAGGGGGTCCGGGAGAAACTCAGCAGGTCAAGGGAGGTCCGGGAGAAACTCAGCAGGTCAAGGGGGATCCGGGAGAAACTCAGCAGGTCAAAGGGGGATCCGGGAGAAACTCAGCAGGTCAAAGGGGGGTCCGAGAGAAACTCAGCAGGTCAAGAGGGAGGGGTCCGGGAGAAACTTAGAAGGTCAAGGGGAGGGGGTCCGGGAGAAACTCAGCAGGTCAAGGGGAGTCCGGGAGAAACTCAGCAGATCAAAGGGGCATCCGGGAGAAACTCAGCAGGTCAAGGGAGGTCCGGGAGAAACTCAGCAGGTCAAGGGGGGTCCAGGAGAAACTCAGCAGGTCAAGGGGGTTCCGGCAGAAACTCAGGGGGGGCCTGACCTCACCAGGACCGTTGCCCACTCCCCCTCCCTGCCGCAGGCCGACCCACGACTCACGGTGACAGGGCCGCTGATCCGCCGAGATGCCGCCCTGCAGCGAGAGCCGATCCCCCCGCACTGTCATTGTCCAACCCGATCGCCCGCAAACCCCGCCCTCCCGCACACAGGCCTGAGTAAGTATTATGAACTTTAATCTCAGGATAAAACGATCTTCCAATAGTTTCATGTCACAGTGATAAATATATTCCTGGTTAAAAATGGTCCTGCACCTGGATACAAGCTCATTAGGCATAAAACTTGAAAAGTGTGTAAATCAAAGGATATCTGTACCAATGGAAAAAGGGTATGGCAAATAACCCTGCTAGAGTTCATGCCCACAATCAGTCACCCATTTGATTGTTTCAGGAATCATGTTATTCTCCCACATTCTCAATAGACCTCAGATTTTACTATTCGACAGCACACTAGCAACATTTGACAAATCCTCTATAGAGAAATATTATTTATTGAATATTTCTGGAAAGAGTTTATCCAAAACTATTATTAAACATTTATTTTAATAAGAAAAAGTTTAACATTAGATATGTTGAAAGAAGAGAAAACATGCAGATGTTGTTGAAAATTTTCAATAAATATTAAGTTCGGCCCTTGACTTCGTCCAAGTTTTTAATTTTGGCCCTCCGTGAATTTGAGTTTGACACCCCTGTCTTACACACCTCTATCAGGTCTCTGAGTAGTTTTCATTGAGAAGTTTTTCTCCAGCCTGTGTATTATCACAATTAAGTAGTTTTGCTTGAACTCAGATTTCGCACACAGTGTCTCTCTTATTTGAGAAAACCTCTTGCTAGTGAATCAAAGAAAAGGGACAACATTTAAAAATATTTTTGGATATGCACAGAGTTTTCTCCCAAGATTGGGAAAGTTGTTCCACAGACTTCTCTAAGCAAAATAGAGGGTTGTGGGTGTAAGAAAGGGAAAAATTAGATTGTTGTGGAGTAGGTTTAAGTAGTCTAGCACAACATCATGGACTGAAGGGCCTGTACTGTGCTGTAATGTTTTGATAGTCAAGGAACAAGCTAATACAATCATTCTCACATCTTGAAATAGAGTCACAGTCTATAAGAGGACACGATGCACCATCACTTACCACAAAAGACTGAGGTTGTGAAACCGCCAGGCTTTAATTGACTATAGACTGGAGCAGTAGCCAGCCTCATGGACTGATCCTGGCAAAATGAATGGGGAGCATGCAAGGGGTTGCGGGTAGGATCGATCTCAGGAGGTGTGTCCAGCTGCCAGTAGCCAATCACAGCATTACTGTGGTTTACCGATTTTCAGATTAGAACAATTCCCTCTCCCTGAGCAAGGCATGTCTTTAGATTTTACCACCAGAGAATGCCTTGGAGATTCCATCACTCAGATATCAAAGGATTTCTAGATATTAATGAAATCTATTGTTATGGCACGTTGGCAGAAAGTTGGTGCTGAACCAAAAATCGTCTATCTGCAGGCATGAGCAGCCAAGTGTCTTTCTCCCAATTCGGCCGTTTTACAATGATTTATTGCCTTAGTTGGATGGGACTGAATATAACAGGAAATAAGAAATGCTGCAATTGTATAAAATTGGAATATTGTATGCATTTCTGGTTCTCCCCCCCTCCATTACAGGAAGGATAGAACAGCTTTGGGAAGGGTAAAAGAGAGATATACTGAACTAGGATGATGCCTGGATTACAGGGTATAAACTACAAACTTTCCCATACTTACGACTTATGTGACTTCAACCATCGGTACATATAACTGAAAAAAAGACTATAATTTTTTTAAAAATATGTAAATATAAAAATTACGCTCGGTCGTACGTCCACCTGTACTAATGGCTGTGTGCGTATGATAGAGACCGTCAGACGAAATCCTGACGTCGTGTACATCACAGCGTCTCTCTCAGTTCTCAGGATAAAAGAATGCTGTACAGGTACAGCAGGCTGTTGGGAGTGCACAGGGCAGTGGGATCAGTGTGGGGAGTGATAGTGTAGGAGCTACATGCCGTGCTAACATACGACTGACTTACATCCATTTTGAAATCTGACCAGTCGGTTAGAAGGGAACTTGACGTAGATCAGTGAATGGCTGTAATAGGAGAGGCTATAAACTTGGGTGCTTTTCTGCAAAGCATCAAAGGCTGAGGAGAGACCTAAGAGTTTAAAGAAGATGTGCAGGATGTTCATTCTTTACATGGAGAGTTAAGAATGTCTGGAACAGGCTGCCAGTGGTAGTGGTGGAAGCAGATACAATAGCAGTGCTTAAGAGGCTTTGAGAGTGACTCGTGTAAAAGTAGGATGGAGAGAAATGTATCAAATTGGAAGCAGCAGAGATTTGGTTTAATTCAGGCATTACACGGTGCAGATGTGAGCCAAAGGTCCGATCCTGTGGTGTACTGTTCAGCATTCTCTTGTTCCATTCCCCCCCCCCCCCACCGCCCCCCAACCCAGAATAAAAATCCTGGCTGAAGTGCAGCCTGCACAGATCCACTAGCTGGATGGGCAATTTAGTCAGCATGCAAAAGTTGGGCCAAAGGGCCTGTTTCCCAGCAAATTATTTCCACCAAACCAAGGAACTACTCTCATACCACCAGCCTGAGGCAACATTGACTGCAGAGCTTTGGGAAAAAAAAAACACACACACACACACACCTCTTTCTGGTAATAACGTGCAAGTTAGAATCTAATCTAGTTGTGCCAGGCCTGCTTAAATATCCTGAAAGAAACCCAGTATGTTATGGCAGTCCCTTCTCCTGCTCCTCTGCCCTACAGAGCAAAACGATCATTTGGGCGGGGCCATAATAATGAAAGGTGACAGCATCGCATTCAACATCTTGCTTTGACAAACATCTTGCCCTACCTTTTGTGGAGTAAAATGGAGAATGGGTGCCTGAAATTCAGCTGTCAACCAGAAGGGGGCAGGGTAATAGACATCAGGGAAGTCACATGGCAAATTAAGGCAAGGATCCCCTGGTGAGGACTCACAATCAGCATTTTGTAAGCAGGGTGACAAGCACCGGGTTTTCGAGGAGAGTGCCGGGCCAATTCAACGAATGTGAAACAAAAGTAAGTGAATTGACCGCTGATCTGCAAAAAAAACCCAGTCTTCCATGAATTCACTACATTCTTTCCAGATAATGTTCCGTGTGGGGTGATCAATGACCACTCGCAAACACGAAGCAGGTACTCAAAAGCTTTATTGATCAGAAGGTCCAGACATGCCTCTACATGCTGCTGCCTCAGCATGTATGAGGAAGGAGACTAGGGGTCTCGGCTTTTATTAGGGGATCTCATGGGGAGGGGTTGTAATTATATGGTTGTATGTACCAGCTGGCCCGTCCTCCTGATGACATCCTTTCCTAGACTCCTCCCTGGATTATTCCCATATGACCCAGGCCATAAAGGTCGAGTTCCTTCTTCCTCTCCTCATTTCCCTAGCCTTAACTCAGTCCAGCAATCTCTAGTGTAATAAAGCCTAACATTCCCCTTAGTCTTTGTCTTTGCATTATTGGGGCAACTGGTAGCGCCCAACAATTTATTACACTAGATTTTTGAAAGTCTCTGGGAATGGAGAAATTGCTACGCCCCGAACGCCTGGAAGTAGACCCCCAATTCCCAGGTGGACCTGAACTCTTCGAACAGTGGGTGAACTGTTTTAATAATTTCCTCGACGCCGCTGCTGAAGTGGTTGATTCCAATGAAAAGTTGAAGATCCTACAGGCACGAGTCGGCCAGAGGGCCTACCAGGCCATCCAGAGCAGCACGACCTACGTCGAGGCCATGGCTGAGCTCCGGACACTGTACAAGCCACAGGTGAACAAAGTTTACTCCCGATACCTGCTGGCATCCAGAAAGCAACAGCCTGGTGAGTCCGCTGAGGCGTTCATCCGATCCTTGGTCACATTGGGAAAACAATGTCTGGGGAACCCCATGACCACGATATTGTTGACCCAGTGCATGGAAGATGTGATCCAGGATGCCTATGTGTTGGAGTTGAGGTTGGGCTATATTCGACAGCGTCTCCTCAACGAGGATCAACTCCTGCTAAAAAGGGCCATCAGCCTGGTCAGGACTCTAGACTCGACCCAGCGACACGTGGTGTCGATCGCGGGCAGAAGCAGGCCTACAATGTATGTTCCGCCACGGGGGCCGCCGTCCTGGGACTCAGCGTCAGGGATTACCGACCCAACCACTGCTGCGGTGACACCAGCATCAACACATTGCAACTTCTGCGGGCAGGCTAAGCATTTGAGATGGCTCTGTCCCGCGAAAGGAGCCACCTGATCGGGCTGCAGGAAGAAGGGCCATTACCAGAAAGTCTGCAGGTCCAGAATTCTGTCCAGGAGCAGTGCAGTGTGTGTGCCTGAGGAGCTTCCTGTGCCGACTGTGTGCGCGGTAAGGGGGGCACAATCTTACCCACTCCAAACCTCTATGTCACACCTTACCCCTACGATGACATCATTTCTGCCCGCCACGACTCCACTTCCTCCTTCTTCTCCGACAGGGGCAGCATCATGGAGGTTACCACTTGGGCAGTCCTCCCCACCGACGACAACGATGAGGAGATGCCTGTATTGACATCAATCACCCTGGATCAAGCCAGCCCCCACCCGATCACGAACTCCATGATGCAGATCGAGGTGAATGGGCGCAAGACTAATTGCCTCTTTGACAGTGGCAGTACAGAAAGCTTTGTCCATCTCGACGTAGTCCGTAGACTCTCCCTTCCTATCAGGCTAATGACTGGATCAGTATCAATGGTAGCAAAGGACCAACAAACTTGTATCCTGGGGTACTGTGTAGCGTCTCTAACAGTGGGTGGGGGGGGGGGGGGGTGGGATGTTACAATGACTTTGTATTGTTGATTATGCCCCAGCTCTACGCGCCAATCCTCCTGGGCTTTGACTTCCAGAGTCAGTTCAGGAGTGTGACGATAGTGTTTGGGGGCCCCCAACTGCCGCTTACTGTTCACAACCCCCAGCTCTCAGACCCCACTCCCCAACCAGGCAACCAGTCTCTAGCACCGTCCTGCAGTCTCACCACCCTGTGTGTGGTCCCTCCATCATTCTTTGCAAACCTCACCCTGGACTGCAAACTGATTGCCACCAAGAGTAGGTGCTATAGCACAGAGGATATGCAGTACATCCGGGATGAGGTTCAGTGACTCCTGGCGGAGGGGATCATAGCCGCTAGCACCAGTCCCTGGAGGCACAGGTCCTTGTGGTCAGAGGGGCGGGCAAGACCCAGATGGTGATCGACTATAGTCAAACCATCAACCGCTTCACCCAGTTGGACACGTACCCACTACCCCAGATAGCCTACTTGGTCAATAAGGTTGCGCAATACAGAGATTTTTCGACCATTGACCTCAAGTCAGCTTACCATCATTCCCCCTCCGTCCAAGTGATTGAATCTACACGGGATTTGAGGCATTTTGGTCTGAGTAATGGTGTTTCTGCTTTTCAGAGGGTTATGGACCAGATATTGGATGAACACAAGCTGATGGCAACATTCTCATATCTCGATAATGTCACCATCTGCGGCCACGACCTGCAGGACCACAACGCTAACGTCATTAAGTTCTTGCATATGGCTAAGTCCCTCAACTTGACGTACCACAAGGACAAGTACGTGTTTAATACAAATCGCCGGGCCCTTCTCGGATGCGTCGTGGCACATAGTGTTATTGACCTGGACCCGGACCACTCATGGAGCTTCCTGTTCCAAACACCCTAAAGGTGCTGAAGAGGTGCCTGGGGCTGTTTTCCTACTACACACCAATGGGTGCCCAATTATACCAATAAAGCCCACCCCCTGATTAAGTCCAAAACCTTCCCATTATCGGCAGAAGCCCAGGCTGCGTTTCACCAGATCTGAGGAGACATCGCAAAGGCCACGATGCATAAGTGGATGAATCCATCCCCTTGCAGCCTTACCAGATGGAGAGCGATGCCTCTGACTTCACACTGGCCGCCACACTTAACCAGGCAGGAAAGTCGGTAGTGTTTTTCTCCCGCACCCTGCATGGTCCTGAAATACAGCACTCCTCCGTTGGGAAGGAGCCACAGGCAATAATTGAGGCAGTGCGCCATTGGCGACACTACCTGGCCGGCAAAAGATTTACCCTGCTGACAGATCAGAGGGCAGTGGCCTTCATCTTTAATACAAAACAGCGGGGTAAAATCAAGAATGACAAGATTCTTAGGTGGAGGATCGAGTTGTCCACCTATAACTATGATATCTTGTACCACCTGGACAAACTCAATGATCCCCCAGATGTCTTATTCTGGGAGACGTGAGCCAGCGCGCATCTTGACTGTCTCCAGGCCCTACATAATAATCTCTGCTATCCTGGAGGCATGAGAGTGTACCACTTTGTTAAGACTCAGAACCTCCTGTACTCCGTTGAGGACGTCCAACTGGGGTTTATCACCCCAATTCGACCAGCCAGAAAAGGCACACCTCATTAAGCCCACATGCCCCTTCGAATGACTCAGTGTTGATTTCAGGGGCTCCCTCCCAACCTCCAATAGGAATGCCTACTTCCTGATAGTGGTGGACGAATTTTCCAGGTTCCTCTTTGCTATTTCCTACCTGGATATGATCTCGTCGACGGTTATCAAGGTACTGCATAGCATCTTCACCCTGTTCGGGTACCCTGACTATATTCACAGCGACTGGGGGGTCCTCATTCATGAGTGAGGAGCTGCGACAATACTTCCTACCCAGAGGTATAGCTACCAGCTAGACCACCAGCTATAACCCCTGGGGTGATGGCCGGTGGAAAGGGAGAATGCCACCATATGGAAGCAGTACTCCTGGCCCTCAGGTCAAAGAACATGCCAGTGTTCTGCTGGCAGCACGTGTTGCCCGAGGCTCTCCACGCCATCTGGTCGTTGTTATGCACTGCCACTAACACAACCCCGCTTTCCGTAGGAGATCGTCGAACAGTTCATCCATCCCTCCATGATTGGCAACCCTAGGGCCGATCCTGCTTCGGAAGCATGTCGGGGCCATAAGATGGACCCACTGGTGGAAGCAGTGGACCTCATTCACGCAAACCCCAATACGCATTTGTGAGGTACCTTGATGGCCACGAGGACACTGTACCGATCCAAGACCTGGCGTGGGCCAGAGACCTTGAAACAGCCATGCGGGCCACGGATCAGACTGTGGACCTGATCGCACTGCACAGGAGCACATTTCCAGAGTCCGAGCCGCCTGTCTCTCCGCCGGACCTCCAGGAACCTACCCCCCAGTGTGGAAACATCACTCACTCCCTCGGAAGTCCCCCGCCATCATCCTGTCCCCTGCGGCCCCCATCCTGGATTCTCCCGGGCAGCCCCCCTCTGGAGGAGCAGCATTCAGACACAACGGTCCCTTGGTGGTCTGGTAGAAGGAGGAGGTCGTCTGTGCAACTAAACCTCTAGTCTGAAGGAGCCTTCTCCCCCCCCCCCACCCCCACTGTGTTTTTTTTCCTTTCTCATGTTTGTTATCTGTGGTTTATATTTTAAAAGAGGGGGTGAATGTAACGATCTGGTTGTATGTACCAGCTGGCCCACCCTACTGATGACTTCCTTTCCTAGACTCCTCCATGTGACCCAGGCCATAAAGGTCGAGTCCCCTCTTCCTCTCCTCATTTTCCTAGCCTTAAACTGGGCCAGCAATCTCTAGTGTAATAAAGCCTATCGTTCCCCTCAGTCTTTGTATTATTGAGGCAACTGGTAGTGCCCAACAGGGACAATAGGTACAGAGGGCAGGCAGCCTGCCCAGTCCAATGGGGTCATGCCTGCAGTACTCTGTTCCACCACATTCTTCTGAATGAGAATTTGATTCTGATATACAAATCAAGATTTCCTTCATCTCAGGATATTAAATATTGACTATTATGTGAATATTTGCAAAAGTGCATTTTCCTTTGTTCTGGGTGCTTTATTATTTTTAGAATGCTGAATGAAATATGCAAATATAAACATAATTTATAAGCATTGAATTGATTAATTAAGCATTTGCTAATGAACTAGTACGTGTAACTCATATGCTGTCATTATAGGGAAACCGGCTACAAGTCAACAACGTGTGTTGGAAAACCCTGATTTAGGTGCTAATTCCAATGACCTTGACACAAGATGCAAATCAATTTTTTGAGATTATATTTAAGAAGTAGCCCCACCAATATCTTCTACCCACCAAAACTGTCATACTTCCTCTCAAACCTTTACTCAAACCACACCTTAAAAAGATACCATCTCCTGACCCCATTTCATCAAACCATCATCAATGAGGTCCGACTGTGATGCTGCTGTGTGACTGATAATAAGCTTGCAATTTGATAGTATTTGAGCTTAAATCCAATGCCTTGAGAATTTGAATTTAGCTTGGACTGAAAATAAACTATATCAGTGGATAAAATGGGCTTTTGCGTATTATTTTTAGTTAAGGAAGGAAATGTTTTGGGTTCTGACTTGAAATGAAAGTATGTTTATCATTCCAAACATAGATCTGCAAGATTTGTTTTGTGCACAACAAATATTTAATTTAATTCGTTTGCTTTCATACTGTGTTGTGGTTGAAAATCAACTTAGCCATGGGATCCTAACTCCAATGCACATGTAGATACCCTGATTTTAAAGAGTAATCCCTCCACCCCTTCTGGGATCCAGCTGACTCATTATCTATAATACTCTGCACCTCAAAGTTCCAGACAATCTCAAGTATAGAACCTTACAATGCACTTATCACCACAATGTATTTTATCCTAGCTTCAAGAATGTTAAATAAAACCCCTGCAAGCAACTGGGAGCCTCAAACAACCAGCAAAAAAAAAACTGCAGAAAATAAATATTGGTAGGTTGTGACGTTCTCCCATTATTTGAGTGGGATTGTCTCTTTAAGAGAACAGATTTAACAATCTGTCTGCAAGATTTGAAGAGACTGTGAAACTAGCAGCAAGCTTGAACATCATGTTCCTTTACTGGATACATTTGCAGAATCAACTCAGAAGCCTGGCAGAATCCAGATGCAAAGTCCATGTGACCATCTTCTTAAAAAGATACTGCATCATCTTCTCAAGAGGCCATTTTAAGGAAGCAGCAGAAGAGGTTACAAGCTTTTCAACCTCCATTGTGGGATTGAGAAACCCATTTGGCCTCATTGTGTGGTTTTAAACAAATTATCAGAATTCCTCCCGTTAGTATAGAGGATTGAGAGACCACTTCGATTGGCCTACGGAAAAAGTTTTAAAATTGAAGAACAAATACTGCACTCTACTCTACTCTACCCATGGAAAGGGTTCTAACTGCAGAAAAAGGCACTTGTCTTAAAATAACGTTTCTCTGAAGCACCTCAACAAGGGTGTCATGAATAATCAGTAAACTGTCACCACCCCCCCCACCCTCCACCACCATCACCCCACCATCCTCTTTCACCCAGTTTAGGAACAGCTAACTTCATCTTAAGGCCTACGTGTCTCACCTATCTTAAAGCCTGCATGTCGCTTTCATCTAAGCCTGTGTGTTTCAATCATTTAAAGCCTGTGGGTCGCATCAATTTCAAGTCATCACTGAATTTCTATAACTGAACTTTGAACTGTCTTCTGAGAATTGACCCTTGAGCTGTTGTGGCTTGGGGTGTTCCACATACACCAATATATTTGTGCACAGTTAAAATTTAATTTAGATAATTGCATAAAAATTCAGTTAAGTTTAGATAAGTTAGATTAGGTGTTATATCAATTTTGTTTAATAATTAAAAATATTATATTCAATATAACACCATCTGGACTCATTTTTATCATCGCTGTTGTGTACGTAACAAGGTTAAAAAAATTCCGCAAGTTTAAAATTGACGTGCCTCACCCTTAGTTCGCCAATCATACAAAACATGATCTCAAGCAACCAGAAAATACACTTATTTGGCATCTACCAATCCCCTTAGGTGCCAATACCAAGGTGTTTTTATTGTACTTTATATTTCTAAGTGAAAGAACTCTGCTTTTAATTATCCATGTAATGCTTCTCTGTCCACTAAATAACTCAGGGATCACGTCATGTGCGAGTCTCAGCTGCAAATGCCAATTATATACTTGACTCAGCTGGGCATCGTGGCTGATTGTGACTGAGAGCAAATCTGTTGTTAGGAGGGTAATTGGAAAATGCTCAGCAGATCTCGAAACCAATGGTTCAAAGAACAAATGTAGATAAACACAAAAGCCTGCAGACGCAGTGATTGAAATAAAACACAAAGCTGGAGAAACTCGGCAGGTCAAACAGCATACTTTATATAGCAAAAATAACAATGCATAACCAACATTCTGGGCTCCTTCTCACTCCCCCTTCAGTTTCAGACATTAAATTGGCATTTCAAGGACAGATACCTTATACCAGGGGTGGCCAAACTTGCTTAACATAAACTTCAGACGTTTGAGAACCGTAGCAATCACACGATCGCAAGCCACACCCACTAACACTTTCGTTAACCGCTTTCAGGTGGCCATAATACCCGAATGTAAAGCCGCCTAAGATGCCTGAATGCAGCTGTTGGGAGGCTACCTGAAAGCGAAGAACTCGTCCCCGAGGTGTACTTACTCAACCCACTTCGGGGAGGTATATTCTCTGCTTCCGAGCACCCCCCCCCCCCAGGCAACCTGAAAGCAGCAACCGGCTAGCAGCTTTCAGGTACCTAGCAGGGGGCGGGCTGATGACAATCAGCCGGCGACCCAATTCCCTACACCTGACAGCCCCCCTTCCTGCTGCCCGCCGACCCAACTCCCCGCTGCCTGACAGCCCCCTGTCACGTGGGAGGTTGCCCACCCCTGGTACAGTTTTGTTGGGAAAATATTTTCCAATCCTTGTCTTCCAAATGATCCATTTGCAAAATGCTGATGCACTGCAGATAGCGAAGAAGCCCTGTTTCAAAGGGAACAATTCTGCAAAAAAATTTTTTTCTAATCAAGTCTACACACCAAACGATCCCCCTAGGAATCAACTGGCGACCCGCTGACAGGCACCCTCCCTGCTGGTGACAACTACCCTCCCCGCGAGCCGCACATTAGATGTCAAAGGGCCACATGTGGCTCGCGAGCCATGGTTTGGCCACCCCTGCCTTATACTATGCATACGAGCCACATAAAAAGATATCTGGACAGGTGATCATCAGCTTGGGCAGATTTGAGATGAAAGCAAGATTGAGGAGGGATTTCCCAAGTTAATTTCTGCAGAAATTATTCTGATAATGAAAAGGGTTTACAAAGCATCTCAATTTGAGGAAAGTGATGAGCTCTGAGTTGACCTGGCAGAATTTAATTTTTAATTTCATATATATTTATAGCTAAACAACTATTATTTAAGACATTTATTTATTTTGATTTTTATTCATTTGGATTTTCAATTTCATATAATCTCAAGTCTTCCTCACATTTACTAGAGTCCACATATTGATTAATTTTCATTCCTATTAATGGATTTTTTAAAAAATCAATTAATTTCCATGAGGTGAAATCAACATTCATTACTATTCGCCTATCACAATCAAAACCTGCTATTAAAGTCTGAACGAGTTGTAGGGCTAGAGAAGCGGAAGGCATTAATAACAGTGTGAGAACAATGGATGCACATTGTTTGAATTAAATGCACATCTGTAGCAAAGGCAGAGGTGAGGCAGTGGGCAAAACTCCTGTATTCATCTTTTAATTGCATTAAACACTATGTGATTTGTAAAATATCTAGGGTGGTCATTTGTCTGCATTTCCTGTGTGTCACTCATCTCCTGGTGCACATAGGAACATCTAGTTGATTTTGCAAACAAGCTATATCAAAGGCATTGGGTAGAATGTGATGGAACACGGTACTGCAGGGCATGTCCAGGGATTTCCTCATTGGGTTGGGCAGGCTGGCTCGCCTTTTGTACCTGTAGCCCCTCCACGTGGGACCCCCTGATAAAGGCCGAGAGTCCTAATCTCCTCCCTCATACCTGCCTTGGACGTGAGCCAGCAGCATGTCCGGGTCTTCTGATCAATAAAGCCTTTGACTCTTGCTTCATGTCTGTGAGTGGTCATTGATCACACCACAAAGACCTCACCTGCTCAGTGGACTCCTTATTTAAGGAAGGATGTCAGTGATTTGGTGACAGTTCAGAAAGCCTAAGAATAGGCTTCTGGAAATAGATGGGTTCAAACATGAGGACGGATTGAACAGGTTAAGCTTGTGAGCACTGGAGTTCTGAAGAAAGAGATGAAAGTTGATTGGAGTATATTCTAAAGGTTGCTAAGTGAGGCTGCATAAAGGGGATGTTTCCTCTTTGTGGTGGTATGTATATACTGTTCTGTATATAAGTGGCTGGTTCGTCAACTGAGGGCTCGATCTCCTGTAACTCCTCCGCCTGTGACCTGGCCATAAAGGTCAATCTCCCTTGCCCCTTCCTTTCATTCAAGCACATGGAATCGGGCCAGCTGAAATCTAATGTGTATTAAAGCCTATCATTGCTCACTCAGCCTTTGGAGTCATTGATAAAGCATATCACTCCTGTGAGAGAAACTGAACAAGAGGCCAGTGGTGATAGGTTTCCTCCATTGTATATAGTTATTGTTGACTACTGTATATATGGGGATGGCCCGCCCACTGATGATTCATACCCTATGACTCCTCCCCCGTGGACCTGGGCTATAAAGGTCGAGCCACCTCTCCCTTCCCTCCCTTCCTATACCTGGATCTGGGCCAGCAAGTTTCTTCTGTATATTAAAGCCTATCGTTCCCTCAGCCCAGTCTCTGTGGTTACTGGTAGTGCCATTGTTCAAAATTACAATCACCACTTAAGAGAGAAGTGTTGAAAAAAGAATCTCAGGGTTGTATCTGATGTCATGCCTGTTCATTGACAATAAATCTGAAATCTTTTCTTCTCACTCACACTTGTGAGTCTTTAGACCAGTCTGCTTCAAAGCACAGCAGAAGCAGAGTGAATATTTTTGAGGCACTTGATAATCAAGGAGGAGGAGAAGTTAAAAACACACGAGAGACTACAGATGCCTGAGTCAGGAACAAAGCACATTCAGCTGAAGGAGCTCAGTGAGTCAAGCAGTATTGAATAGAACATAGAGCAGAGGTACAATCAGCTCATGTTAAATGATAGAAGGTGTTTAATCAAGCAGGGTGGCCTTACGCCTACTCCTAACCTGTATGTTAAAAAAACATTCGGGGTGCTGCCAGAGCTACTGTGACAGCAGCACTGCTGCTGATGTACATCCGGGAGAGTAGGGAATGGACACACAATGTTGTTCCACAGGATCCTATTGCCCAGTCCCGAAGCCAACATTTCTGCACAGGCTGTTAAAGGAGCCGATGGTGATTTTAAAAAATATATCATAAAACCAAGGGTCTGTGACCAAAATGGTGCTGCCAGTGCTGGGCGGCATACTAAGAGTGGTCGGAGACTGGTGGAGTAGCAGGGTAGGGCACCAGAAACAGTGAGAACCCCCTCCCCCCACCCTCTCCATTAAGAAGGAAAGGCAGAGGAAACGACCCTGTGGGACGGCGACTACAGCAGCTGACTGACGAGGGGCTCAGCAGCTGAACAACCGATAGAGGCTGCAGGCTTTTGGCGACTTGTAGTCAAAGGCCCCACACAGGCTGTGGGCTGTTGGAGACTGGCTCATGGGACCTAGGTATTGGAACCGGGACTCAAGAGGGTGGTGAGGGAAAGAAGGGCCCCTGAAGGGCATGGGTGCTGAAGGCTTCCTGGTTGTAATGGATGTTTGAACCTGGAGCTTGGGTTTCCAGTCATTTCTGTGCAGCTGCAGAGTCTGGTGAGCACTGGAGGCGAATCCACGTACTCTCAGTGTCTCGGAAGGGACTCTCTCTTGCTTCCCTTTCTCCTATTGTTAGGGGCACTGGACAATGCTCATGGTGACACTTTGCCTTATGGCAGACAAAGGTTAAAGTATATCAGTATATTAAATTTTTCATGTATTATTACCCTTTGAACCTTCATATAAACAAACAGGTGATTTCTGGAGTGTCCTTCTGGAGATATGTTCAAGGTTGTAAACTACTTACTGCTTAGATCTTTTCTTCCTGAACTGGCTCCTCTCAGAAATTAATGTTCTGTATCATCAACATCTGGCCTCTTTCCTCTTCTCTGTTTAAGACAAGGTGATGATTCTGAAGTGCCCCGTCACTTCAGCTCCATAATTCCTGTTCATTTTTCTAACCAAGCCTCTTCTTCCCTTGAACGTTATTTCTCTCCTTGTTGTGCTCTTTCTTCCTTACTTTCCAATTCACTCATTCGCTAAGGATGGACCAGTCTGCCTATTTTCTTAAGCCTGACCTTTCAGATTGTTTTGCGGTAACCATAAGTAATGGCCCTGGTCGTAAGAACAATAATCCGCCACCAAATGTTGGCTGGGGCGCAATGGGCAGTACTATTGCTCTGCGCCCAAAGACTTTGCAACAGCAATCACTATTGCTGAGAATGCACTGTAATGTCTGGCTAGATTATTTACTCAGGTCTCAACAGGTGGAACAAAGAGATACGTAGCTGCATCCATCTTAGATTTCCTTAAATCAGAACACCTAACCTGACATTCAAGAGGAAGCTGGCTTCTCTCTCTGGGCTAGTGCAGTGCTAAGAAATATTGAGCATCAACAAATTGCTGATGACATTAAATCTGAAATACGAAGCTAAGAATCCTGGAAACACTCAGCCAATTAGGGCAGCATCTGTGCAGAAAGTTACAAAGCAAAACTTTCAGGTTGAAGACTCCTCATTGGAAGTGAGAAGTGGGGAAAATAAGTTAAACTGGAAAGACATGGATGGGTAGGATCAAAGGAATATCCCCAATAGGAATATCCCCAGTATAGGGGATATCCCAATGCATCCAGATAATTGATTACAGAAAGAGAGCACATAAAAGGTAACATGTTAAAGCTGTATAACTAAGCAATATGGATTTAGTTCAAACCCTAATCTCTACTTTCAGACTTTTATGATATAGGAATGATGATCAAGACAATAATAAAAGTGAGGTGAACAAAGCTAGGCAGTATATTTCATCAAAAAGGTTCAAAGGAATCTAGAAGTCATTCACAAAACAATGTTATACATGATTAGGCCAAATGGCTTTTTAAGGGCTGAAAGCAACAGATCATATGGGTGGGTGTATCCAGAATGGCAGAGTTAATTTGGCAATGCAGAGAAGGTCTCCTGCTGCCAGAGAACTGACTTTACTACATTAGCTGGAGCTAGCTGAAGGAGTGAGAGGGCTGTCACGCTCTGGCTCAGTGGCTAAGCTTGGAAAAGGAAAATAGTAGCTAGGTTCTCCTCTCTCAGTATACATTTTGACAACTTCTCCTCTCTGAAGGAGACAGGGGCCAGTCTGGGAGTAGTGACCCTTCTGACAGATCCAGCCCAGTGGTAGTACCTCAGAAGTTTGTTCACTTCATTATGTGTTGTCTAAGCCTGGGCATTTGTACCTGTTGCCAACAATATTCTTTAACCCCAAATACCCTGACATTCAAGTTTCTCAATCCTACCACAAACGGTGTCCATTCCTGGTCTCCACACCAGAATACTAACCTCCATCTGAAATGGCCATGGCCTAGAAAAAAAAAGCATAGAGAGCGATGAATGATTTTGCTGGAAAGGATTAAACACACAATTTTGTTTTACAGTATTCATGCACGTGCCAGCATTTGGTAATACCAACATCTAACTCCCTCTTCTAACCATTAGAAATACTAATAATGATCTTGCACGTGTCATATCACTTGTAACTCAGAAGTACAATTTGGTTCAAAAGCTCCTTTTCACAAACAATTCACTAATCGAACCCAGAAATGAGAAGTCAACTATGCTTACAATTCTTTGGGAGGCACTCACATCCCACTTTAAGCATTCCCTATGCCATCAGTGCCCTATGATTACAAAGGGATTGCTTAAGGTGGTATGTGAGTTGAAAGAAAAAGTTTGAAAACTACTGTTTTAATTGTACCTAGTTGACTCGTTTTGTGCACGGTTTCATAACTCCAAAGGAAATGGGCCAATGACAATTTTTTTCAAGCAAAATATTTCAATAACAATTGGGTCTAGAGCAGTGATTCTCAACCTTCCCTTCCCACTCACATCCCTCCTTTACTAATCACAGAGCACTGATGGCATAAAGTGGGATGTGAGTGGAAATAAAAAGGTTGAGAACCACTGGATTAGTCCTACTGCTTCATCGTTCCAGCTATCTAGGTTCGATCCCAGCCTCTGGTTCATGTACGAGCTAGAGTAGGCCATTCAACTGTGCTCCACCACGGGGAAGGCAACACCACCATTTAGCTTCTTTCTGCACCTGCATATTTACTCCATAGCACTATTTCCTCAGAGCTCCAATGACCCAAGTTTAATCCTAATGCTGACTATATGGAGTTTGCATGATTACATAAATTTCCTTGGGCATTCCAATGTCCTCCCATATCTCTAAAAAGTGCTGGTAGGTTATTAAATTGCTCTTAGGTGAGTTTTGGCAGAGGGAAGGCATGTAGAATATCATGTTAGAGGAGGTTAAATGGGGGAATGAAATTATTCAGTGTTCTCTGAGAATCAACATCGGTCTGAAGGGACAAGTGGCCTCTTCGTGTATGATGACATCATATAAAATATCTAACAATACCTTAAATGTTAAATGTTTCTGTGACAAGCCATTGAAATATTTTCACTGACTTTAAGACAATTGTCATTGGATCAAACATCAGGTTATACTGCTTGCTAAACTTTACATTGTCCCTCTAGGAGTAATAAGGAATACAGAATGTAAGATCTTCAGTTAAACAAGACATCACTCTGGAGAATAAGGAGACAATGGGTTAAAAATGGTTAAACTGGAGAAAACTGAAAAGAAGAACTAAGGGCAGTTTTCAGGGGTGATTGGAAGGTGTTAGTGAATAATTATCACAAACCTAAACCATATTGAGACCTCTATCATGTTTAGACATAGGAATAGAGGAAGTGGTATCACAATCAGATGATGACACCAGAAGAGGAAATATTACCAATTGTTTTAAAGATTAAAAGTTACTCCAAAGTGGAACACAATAAAATATTGCAAAGATCAATTTTCAAAAAAAAATAGTTGATGCATTGCCCAAGTAAAGGTTGATTAAGTCAAAAGTTCTCAGTTCATTAAAGCCAGTACCTTGCCTGGTAATAAAGACAGATACATACACAGAAATCAATAGACTCGACTTTGATATACACAGACATATCTATTCAGAAAGTGCTTAGGTACCTTCTCCAAAAAGGCAAAGAGTCTGAGGGTGTGGAAAGAGTAGACATGGAGAAAACGTTGAAGAAAGGAAAGACAAATATTGTTGATGCCAGACCCTTGAGCAAACAATGATGTGTTGGAGGGATATTGTTGCTATCTCCCCTTCCCACATTAGTCTCCATCTAGGATCCTGACCCAATAGGTTGACTTCCATTTCTATCTAATACTTGCTTACTGACCCAGAACTCCTACAGCAACTCATTGTTTGGATGGAAAAGTTGTTTCCCAGGGAGCTGAGGAAAATTAATTTTTTAAATGTAAAAAAATATTTAGACATGCACAGGGCATTTCGTTCCACGAGTCCATGCAGGCAAAATGACACCTAATTATCCTACACTCCTGGTATATTGAATGGTGGCATGAAACTGGAGCCCCCGGGAAAAACTCACATAGACACTGGTGCTGTAAAGGCGTTGAGCTAACTGCTACGCCAATATAATGAGAGAGAGAGAGAGAGAGAGAGAGAGAGAGAGAAAGAGAGAGAGAGAGATTAAAATGCAGAGCTGCATCAGCAGCTGAAACAAATATCCTTGGTACTTGTAAGGATAGGTGACACAAATTCATGAGGCAGAAAGCTCAGGAGGGTAAACTAATAAGGTTGTTTCTCCATTGAATTGTGAGTTAGTCATTAAAGAGGAGGCATGGTTTGATAAGGCATAAAAATAAGAAGCTATTGTACGATGTTATGGCTCATAGTAATACATATTCACATGGAGTGAAGTGTGGTTAATTAGCAGGAAACAGAGATGGAATTATCACAAACAGATCATCATGGAATTATCACAAACAGATCATCATACTTCTCAGGTTTTTTTTCCCAAATCCCAATTCAATGAATTCTGCATCCAAAATTAAACTAAGTTCTTCTTTCATTACCTTCACTTACTTGCTCAATGCGCTGGCTGAAGATATTCACCTCAGACTGTGGAATCTTTCTCATGTCTTCTGATCCACATGGACCCCTCCCTCTGGCTTATGAACTCTCCAGATCTATTCCTCTCTAACTGCTAATACGACATTGACTGACTTAATTGAGTAGGCACTCAATTTGACTTTCCCCCTGCTGAATTTGTAACACTCTGCTCACTGAGGATCAATCTCAATATGGCTGTGAAATTTGTTGACAAGGAATATTATTGTAGTTTGGAAAGCTGATCTCAACTCTTCAGAGGCTGAACATCAGTTCACAGAATCCCCCTTTTACTTCAGAATAGATCACGAATGCAGCATGAACATCAGACCATTGTTGTACTTGCCTGGTCTCCTCAGGAGATCTTCCCTCCACAGCCTCCAGCCTCATGATCCCAGAGCTTTACTTCTTCTAGCTCCACCCCAGATCAATGGACAATGATGGAAGACCCATTTCTTCAGCTCATTCATGTCCAAATGAACTTCAATCTTCCTACCTACTATCCTTTCATCCCTCATGCAGACTCTTTCCATGAGATCTCTAACAACACCTGCCATTTTGATGGCTTGATTTCACCATTGATCTTCTCCTACATCTCTACATCAGAATGGTCCATGTTCCCTTCACTTCTTCTCTGAACAGAGGACCAACCAGTTTCTCTCCACTACATTCATTCACTTGGCTCAATTCGTTCTTTGGTTGAACAAAAATTCACTGAATTCCTCCAAGTCAAAGGACAACTATTGGAGCTTACATGGGAACTATGCCTGTCTCCATGTGAAATAAATGGAACAATATCTGCCTCACCTCTTTTTTTCCAGAACATTAAATGTTGTGGCTGCCTTTTGTTCTTGCACAGAACATCAATACCCATCCAATTCTCATTTTCTCACTGTTACAAGTCCAAAGGTCCCCAAACCCAACAGCAATAGATATACACCAGTACAAAGGGTTACTTATACAAAAGTTGCTTTTAATTGTCTTTGAACATGAAAATAGAATCACACTTTAACTTATAACTATCAACTTACTTAACCTACTTAACCCCCTCCTAATTTTAAGTGCAGGTGTGTGTAAAGTTTAGAAAAGTTGTTTGGTTCACAGTCCAATCTCACTGGTTGCAGGTAATTATTGTACTGTGCACAGAAGTTAGCGTTAATAAAGTTCACCAGGCTTTGGTGCTTAACAGGTAAATGATTACCACTCAGGAAGGTTCTTGTTAGTTTTCAGATAGAGAGTTTTCTCATTCCAGGACAGCCACTCCAGTGTCTTGCTGACGAAACTTGCCCCCTTTCAGGTTTCTCCAGATAACTTCTTTCTTTCAGGTCACCACAGAGTTCCTTCCTGTTTCTCCAATTCCAAGGGGAACACCGGACATCCAGTCCTCCCCTTTGACCAGGCCGTCTTCGAAAGCTTGTCAGCTTGTCCCTTTGGAACCAAAATCTGTGTCTCTCCTCTCTCTCACTCCCTCCCACTCTGAGAGCAAAGCTGTTCTGCTTCTACCTGCAAAGATTACATGCTCTTCCAGACATCAAACTGTTTTCCAGACAAACTGCCACTGTATGTTGTTACTTCATTGGCTTTTGCAAAATAACAGTCCATCATGAGTCTGTGAGCACTCTGCAAAACTCCTGCAAAAATTCTGTTTGAAAGGGTTTGTGTGTGACCTTTTCTAACAAACCTTTCCCAATTTATCTCCCAAGTGCCTCTATATACTCTGTCACATCACATTCTCTGACTTTTTCATTCCACTTTCTTGATTTCCCTATCTCTATCTCAAAGAGACCAATACCTAGTAGAAGCCTACCATTCACGCAACTACATCTCCTCACCCTGCTTCTTTTAGGACTCTATTTGGGCGATAAAACTTTTCACACCAGTGCATTGGGAAAGCCTTACTTTAGTGCTAACTCAAAGTTCAATGTTCTGATATATTGTCAGAGTACATACATGACATCACATATAATCCTGAGATTGATTTTTTTGCAGCCCATGTAGAATTTCTACTTATCAGTAGTGCAAAAAAAAACTTCTCAAGAAAAGATACATGCACAAAAGAGAAATGTAAATAAGAAGGAATTGCTAACAAACTGTGCAATACAGAAAATAAATATTCAATAATAAATAATGTGATAAGTAAGTCTCTGTGGTAAGCCACTGTCATGCTATGATTGGCAGCTGCCAGCTGGACATGCCTCCCAAATTGATCCTACCCATAGCCCTTTGCATGCTCCCCATTCCACTCAGCCTTGATCAGTCAATGAGGTTGCTAGCTGTTCCAGTCTATAGTTAATAAAAGCCTTTCACCAGTTTCACAGGTTCAGTCCTTTGTGATTATTGACGGTGCATCAGTCTCTGTTTGAGATTGTTGTTGAGGAGTCTGATTGTGGCAGGGTAGCAACCATTCCTGAACCTGATGATACGAGTCCTGTGGGACCTACACCTCTTTCCCGAAGGCAGCACCTAGAATAGCATATGTCCTGGGTGGTGTGGATCCTTGATAATTTCTGCTGCTCTCCGATGGCAGCATTCCCTGTAGATTTTCTCGATGGTGGAGTAAATTTTGCCTGTGATGTACTGGGCTGTATCCATTACCTTTTGCAGGGCTTTCCTCTGTGCTGGTTATGTTCTGGTGGAAATTGGGCAGGGTTTTCTTGAGACGGACCTGGTTAAAGTCTCTGACAGTGATTTGTAGTGGGTCGGGGTGGACGTCTCTTGTTTATTGAGCACATTATGCAGCTCAGCAAGTGCCTGTTGGTAATTGGCATCAAGACAGATATAAATTCCAGGAAGAATAATTTATGAGATTTCTCAGGGTAGATAGAAGGGCTTGCATTTAATCGAGCTTTGCTCTAAGGCATTGGAGCAGGAGTTTGACGTGACCCAAATGTCCGTACACCAGCCAGTATTAACTAAAAAGCATACACTGCTCCCTCTTTCTTTACCAGAATCTGAGTTCTGATCCAATTTATGAATTGTGAAACCTTCTGGGTGGATTGCAGCATCTAGTGTGTTCTCAGTTAGCCAGGTGTCAGTGCAGCAGATAACTGAGATTTGTCTCACCTGTCTCTGATAAAGCAGCTTTGCTTCCTTCTATCATAGATCCAAGGACTGTCAATCATTTATATTTCAGTTACCATAAATGTGGTTTCAATCCATTCCCTCCCACCCTGAGCAAGGTTAGGGTTCCTCATAGCCCAGCAACATCCAAACTCAATGGATCTTCCTTCATAATCTCTATAACCTTAAGTAAGATGCTCCACCAGCTGTATCTTTCCCCCCCCCCCCCTTTTTGACACACCTCACGGACCATTTCTTCTATAGCTCACTGGTTGGTTCTTCCTATCTTCACGAACAACCTCCCATGCAATCAACACAAACATAACACAAGAGTCAGTTTACAGGGGCCAATTATCCTACCAACCAGTACATTCAAGTCTGAATCCTACAATGAAGAAAGCTGGAAAAATAAAGTGGAATAATCCTTTGAGTTTAAGAGTTAAAGAATTGATCTCATTGAAACATATAAAACTCTCAAGGAGTGTGGCAGGATTGGAACTGAGATGATGCTTCTTCTGGTTGTGGAGTCCAGAACTTGGAGTTACAATTGAATTCATTTGGTTTGAACTGAATTGAGGAGAGATTTCTTCTCTCAAATGGCTACAAAGCTTTGAGGTGTTGTTTACTGAGTATACTGAAAAAAAAAGATGGAATAGTCTTTGGATTCTAAGCTACAAGTTGAAATGTTGAACAAAGAGAACCTGGAAAGACTTAACAAGTCAGGTAGCATCCATGGAGAGAAATGGTCAGTCAATGTTTTGTGTCAGGGCCTTTTTTTTTTGAGACTGAGGTGTGAAGGAGAGATCAGGTACTAACTTGTCCATCCTTCTGTCCCTCTGCTGGACTCTCTCATGAACTGTGCTGAAGAGGGCCTTGGATACATTGTGCATCTGGTCCTGCAGGACAGGCTAACCTATGAACAGCAAACCCATTCACCTGACTGAGTTTGGGAGTGTTATCGAACTTGGTAAGTACAAACATTTTCTCAAGGAATACTACTCTATTTTATTTTTTTAATGATTCATTGACATTTTAAGGTGTTTCTAATCAATATCTTTCATTCAGTAATTTTTTTGTTGCTTTTGCTTATCCATGCTTTGTAAAGGTATTTTGATTGTCAAAAGTCATTCTTAATCTGTTCAGAAGATTTTGACAGTAGCAAGGTTAAAGACACCATATGAGGCCCACTTGTCACTTGAGCTCACCCTGCCTTTTGGGATGTCACCGTGGAGGCTTAGCTTGCTTAGAATATGATGGGCAGAGACCATGAAGAGCTCTTGTGGTCCAGGATAAACTGACCTATCTTAGTGATCAGAACAAAGCTCCAAATCTGGATAATTCCATTTTGATACAAATTAACAAAACAAAAATGGCAAATAGAATGTCATGCAAATTGGTAAACCAATTGACAGTTAACATTACCAGCAAACCTCTCCCGGGTTTGGTTAGTCCATAAGTAAGAAATCATAACATAAGAACATAATAAGAGCAGGAGTTGGCCATCTGGCCCATCGAGTCTTCTCTGCCATTTAATAAGATCATGCCTGATCTGACTTTGGACTCAGCTCCACTTATCTGTCTGTTTCCAATAATCCTCAATTCTCCTCTTCTTCAAAAATCTAAAATGCATTTAATGACAGCCTCCACTGTGATCCAGTGATCATTTGGGGAAGTTGGGGGGTGGGGGGATTGGAAAATCAGAGATAGAGAGGGTGAGCAAATTTAAGTTCTTGGGAGTCACTAGCTCCAAAGATCTTTCCCAGACCCAATACACTAAAAGCATCATGAAAAAATGCACATCAATGCCTCTACTTCCTCAGGAGTTTGCAGAGGTTTGGTATGACATCAGAAACCCTGGCAAATTTCTACAGATGTGCAGAGGAAACTATGCTGTTTGACTGTGTCATGGTCTAGGGTAGAGACATAAGAACATAAGAAATAGGGGCAGGAATCGGCCATCCAGCCCATCGAACCTGCTCCGCCATTCAATGCTCATGGCTGATCTGATCATTGGACTCAACTCCACCTACCTACCTTTTCCCCATATCCCTTAATTCCTTTTTTATTAAAAATCAATCTAACTGAACCTTAAATAAGTTTAAATGAAGTAGCCTCAACTGTTTCCCTGGGCAGAGAATTCCAGATTCACTACTCTCTGGAAAAAAACATTTTTTCCTCATCTCCATCTTAAATCTACTCCCCTGAATCATGAGGCTGTGTCCCCTAGTTCTGGTCTACCTACCAGTGAAAAAAATTTTCCTGCCACTATCTTATTTATCCTTTTCATAATTTTATATGTTTCTATAAGATTTCCTTTCATTCTTCTGAATTCAAGGGAGATTAATCCCAGGTGATTTTGTCTCTCCTCGTAGGTCAACCCCTCTTCTCCGGGATCAACCTGGTGAACCTCCTCTACTCTGCCTCCGAGGCCAGTACATCCTTCCTCAAGTAAGGAGACCAGAACTGCACACAGTACTCTAGGTGCGGCCTCACCAGTACCTTGTACAGTTGCAGCATGACCTCCCTGCTCTTGAATTCAATTCTTCTAGCGATGGCCAACGTTCCATTTACCTTCTTAATAACTTTTTGTAACTGCAACCCAACTTTTTGTGATTCACGCTCAAGCACTCCCAAATCCTTCTGCACAGAAGCATGTTGCAGCCTTTCTCCATTTAAATAATAATCTGCTCTTCTATTTTTCCTACCAAAGTGGATGACCTCACATTTACTAATGTACTCCATCTGCCAGACCTTTGCCCACTCACCTAACTTAACTCTATCCTTCTGCAGCCTCTCCACATCCTCTGTACAATTTGCTTTTCCACTTAATTTAGTATCATCCATAAATTTGGCTACACGGCACTCTGTCCCTTCTTCCATATCATCAATGTAAACGGTGAACAGCTGCGGGCCCAGCACGGACCCCTGCGGCCCCCCACTTACCACTGTCTGCCAATCAGAAAAACACCCATTTATTCCCGACTCTCTGCCTGCTGTCAAGTAACCAATCCTCAATCCATGCCAATATACTTCTCCTAAGCCATTAATCTGTATCTTATTGATAGTCTCCTGTGTGGCACCTTATGAAACACCTTCTGGAAATTCAAATATACAACATTAACCTTTTCTCCTCTATCAACTGCACCCATTATATCCTCAAAGAACTTCAGCAAATTTATCAAACAAGTCCTGCCCTTTCTGAATCCATGCTGCATCTGCCTGATGGAACCCCTTCATTCTAAATGTCTTGCTATTTCAACCTCAATGACAGCTTCAAGCATTTTCCCGACTACAGGCATTAAGCTAACTGGCCTACATCCCTTCTTAAAAAGTGGTGTGTCATTTGCTGTCTTCTAATCTGCCAGGACCTGCCCAGAGACCAGAGAATTTCAGTAAATGACGACCAAATCATTGATTATAACTCCCACCATTTCCTTCAGTACCCTGGGATGCATCCCATCAGGACATGGGGATCTGTCCAGTTTCAATCCCATTAGTTTGCTCTTCACTATCTCTTTTATAACTATTACTTTTTCGAGGCCCTCACCACATCCCTATCACCATTCTTTGGCATACTGGACATTTCTTCCACCGTGAAGACTGACACAAAATATTTGTTCAATTCCTCGCCCATTTCCTCATTACTCAACTCAATCTCCCTTTCTCATCTTCGAAGGGTCCTATGTTGACTCTAGTCATCCTCTTCTATTTTATATATTTATAATTTTTTTTGTTTTATATTTTGTGCTAATTTACCTTCAGAGTCCTTTTTCCTTTTCTTTATTTCTCATTTAATTTTCTTTGTTACCTTTTAAAAGTTTTCCCAATCCTTCAATTTCCCACTATTCTTGGCCACTTTGTATACAATCTTTTAATTTTACACTTTCCTTTATTTCCTTAGTTAACCAAGGCTGACTCTTATTTTGACTCTTACCGCCCTTATTTTTAAAACAGGAATATATTTTTTTGAGCTCTGTGAAAAATCTCTGAAAGTCTTCCACTGTTCCACTGTGCTCCCAGTCCACGCTGACCAATTCCTCCCTCTTCCTGTTATAGTCTCACCTGAACAAGCATAATACTCGAGTTTTAGATTTAACTATTGCACCCTCCATCTGTATGAAAAATTCAATCAAAATGTGATCGCTTTTTCCAAGAGGGATCCTAGCTACTGGATCGTTAATTTTACCTATCTCATTGCAGAATGCTAGATCTAAAATAGCATTCTCCCTTGTTGGTCCTTAACCTAATCGCTGAAGAAAGCTATCACGGATGCATTCTATGAAGTCATCCTCCAGTCTCCCTCGACTAACTTGATTTTCCCAATCTATGTGCAAGTTAAAGTCCCCCACAACAAATGTCATTCCATTTTGGTTAATGGCCTGAGCCACTGTGCTATTGTTATTTGGTGGGAAATAGGCAACTCCCACCAGTGATTTTTTTTCCCCTTTACTATCATTAATCCCTACCCAGATGGACTCAACATTCTCCTCCTTAGAACTTCTATCATCTCTCACTTTTGCCCTGATCTCATCCTTCAAGAGTGCCACCCACCCCACCACCTTTACCCTCCTGTCTATCTTTTCATATTACCTGATACCCTTGAATATTTAATTCCCAATTGTACCCACCTTGCAACCATGTTTCTGTGTTGGCCACTAAATCATATGCCTGGGGACTGATTTGTGCCTCAAGTTCACTAACCTCATTTCTATTACTATGGGCAATCAGATAAAGTGCCCTTATGCTTATTGTCCTTTTAGAATCTAGTGGCCTCTGCATCCTTTGCTTTTGACTTTTCTGCCCTCTATTTTTCTTTTCCTCAGTCCTAACTCTAGGTTTTGCCTCTGTACCACTTTCCTCATTCTTTCTTTGTAGGTTCCCATCCCCCTGCCCCATTAATTTAAACCTTCCCCAACAGCACAGGCAAACAATCTCCCTTGGACATTGATCCCAACCCTGCCAGATGTAGACCGTCAGGTTTGTACTGGTCCCATCTGCCCCAGAACCGGTTCCAATGCCCCATAAACTGAAGCCCTTCCTCCTGCACCACTGTTCAAGCCATATATTCATTCTAACTTTCCTGCTCTTTCTACCCTGGCTAGCTCATGGCACTGGTAATAATCCTGAGATTATTACTTTTGAGGATCTACACTTTAATTTATCTCCTAGCTCCCTAAATTCATCTTGTATGACCTCATCCCACTTTCTTCCTATATTGTTGGTACCAATATGGACTATGACAGCTGGCTGTTCACCCTCCCCTTTCAGAATGTCCTACAGCTGTTCTGAGACATCCCTGGCCCTTGCATCCAGGATGTAACACACCATCCGGGAGTCCCGTTTGCAGCCACAGAACCGCCTGTCTGTTCCCCCTACTATAGAATCCCCTATAACTATTGCTCTCCCATTTTTTTTCTCTAATACCCTGAGCGCAAAGCTCTGCAAAAGGTAGTGGACATGGCCCAGGACATTACTGGCAAAACCTTCCCCTCCATTGAGAACATCTGCAGGGAAGGCTGCCGTCTGAGAGCAGCAGCGTTCATCAAGGATCCACATTACCTGGCAATTGCTCTGTCTTGCTGCTTCCATCAGAAAAGAGGTATAGCTGCATCCAAATATTATGTATATAGAGACTTGAATACAAATTAAAATCTCAGTACAGCATTGAAGGAGTGTTGTACTACCACTATAAGAAGATATAAAACAAAGCCCAGTATTAGTGAACTTAAAAAAATCCTTGAGACTATTTCTGGAAGCAGCAAGGTTCAACATTCAACCCACAACATCATCAATGAAACACATTTAACTATGAGATATCTGATTTGGCTTTGGTGTTTACACACTTGTGCACAGAGAAAGCAATGGAATTTCCAATTTCCAGCAAGATCTGACCAATACCTCTACCCCAAAGTCATCTTTATCACAAGGTTATTAATTACACAGCTACATAGATTGGGAAGTACATCAAGATTTTTCTACTATTATTTACACTCAGTTCAATTTGGTCAGAGTTAAGCATTACAGTTATGAAGTTATTCAGGAGGTGCTTCCTCCTTCACTTGCTGCTTTTCAATCAGCTTCAATTTTCAGTCTTACAGTTAGAAATTTTGTTAACATTTTCAATACATGTTTAGAAAATATTGTAGTTTGGTCTCCATCTCACACCCAGTCACACATATACCCATATGCAAGCATGTAACTCCACAGCACACACAAACACACACCAAATACACAAGCATGTAAACACTTACTTACATGCAAACATTCAAACACATATACATATTTGTATAAACACATTTATACTACACAATATGTATATAGACACACAAGCACATCTTTAAGTGACGCATACAAACATATGCACAAGCATTCGCATATATATGAAAACACAAGGTACACAATGAGACACACACACACAAATAAAGTTAGAAATGTAGCCTTGAGAAGTGACAACTCTCAGAAATTAAACACTCAATGAGTTTCTAAAAATGCAGAAAACAGACAAAGTGTAGGCCAGTGTGAGAAGGTCATGAATTCCCACTCACCCACATGGATTTTTATGACACATACTGATAGAATTTTTTTTTGCATCTGGGACTCCCCTCTGTATGATGAAAATACGTGGTCATTTTCACCACAGGTCAGAAAAGGAAACCTACGTGGGTTTTCATTGGAGCTTATTAATTCTTGTTTCAGGTAACACGTTCTTCAGCAGAAAATAATTACATCACTCAGGAATTTACAACAGTAAATAATTGAGCTGGGAATTGAATTCCATTTCTCTCACCTACCAAAGCAACTGTGTCAATTTTCACCAATTGAGTCAACCCAAAATTTAATTAATCTTCCAAGGGTGAAGAAAATTAATGAACTCTGCTCACACCACTGAATAAGTTTCTTTCTTCTTTGGCTTGGCTTCGCGGACAAAGATTTATGGAGGGGGTAAAAGTCCACGTCAGCTGCAGGCTCGTTTGTAGCTGACAAGTCCGATGCGGGACAGGCAGACACGGTTGCAGCGGCTGCAGGGGAAAATTGGTTGGTTGGGGTTGGGTGTTGGGTTTTTCCTCCTTTGCCTTTTGTCAGTGAGGTGGGCTCTGCGGTCTTCTTCAAAGGAGGTTGCTGCCCGCCAAACTGTGAGGCGCCAAGATGTACGGTTTGAGGCGATATCAGCCCACTGGCGGTGGTCAATGTTGCAGGCACCAAGAGATTTCTTTAGGCAGTCCTTGTACCTTTTATTTGGTGCA
This sequence comes from Narcine bancroftii, assembly GCF_036971445.1. NCBI lineage: Eukaryota > Metazoa > Chordata > Chondrichthyes > Torpediniformes > Narcinidae > Narcine > Narcine bancroftii. The sequence goes on from NC_091477.1 coordinate 50,731,589, forward strand.
CCTCTGTCACGGTGGCCAGTGGAGAGCTCGCCATATAACACGATCTTGGGAAGGCGATGGTCCTCCATTCTGGAGACGTGACCCACCCAGCGCAGCTGGATCTTCAGCAGCGTGGACTCAATGCTGTCGACCTCTGCCATCTAGAGTACTTCGACGTTAGGGATGAAAGCGCTCCAATGGATGTTGAGGATGGAGCGGAGACAACGCTGGTGGAAGCGTTCTAGGAGCCGTAGGTGATGCCGGTAGAGGACCCATGATTCGGAGCCGAACAGGAGTGTCCGTGAACTACTCTTTGCAGACGATGCCGCTTTAGTTGCCCATTCAGAGCCAGCTCTTCAGTGCTTGACGTCCTGCTTTGCGGAAACTGCCAAAATGTTTGGCCTGGAAGTCAGCCTGAAGAAAACTGAGGTCCTCCATCAGCCAGCTCCCCACCATGACTACCAGCCCCCCCACATCTCCATCGGGCACACAAAACTCAAAACGGTCAACCAGTTTACCTATCTCGGCTGCACCATTTCATCAGATGCAAGGATCGACAATGAGATAGACAACAGACTCGCCAAGGCAAATAGCGCCTTTGGAAGACTACACAAAAGAGTCTGGAAAAACAACCAACTGAAAAACCTCACAAAGATAAGCGTATACAGAGCTGTTATCATACTGAATAAGTATCAGAAGGGTTAACGGACTTCCAATATGTTTTCGGAGGTTGCTCCACTTCAACAGGGCATGGGTATCACTCATAAATACAACCCTCACAGTAACCCTAGTCATCTTTGAATTTATTGGCTTTCAATTTTTAGTTCACAACAATCACAAGAAAGTGGAATAGAGAAAGCCCAAAAATAACCCTTCATAAGTCATTTCAGTTCCAATTAATAATAATAATTGGTTACTGAAAATTCATTGAATTAACTAACTTTAATTCTCCTTGTGTAGTAAGAACTTGCATTGCCAGTCAAGGTTTTGAGCACAGAATGACCAGCCCTGTCACACTGGGGCACCAATACTGTCACTTGGCTACCAGGGAAGCTGAGATACTAGGTAGATTGAACAGAAGTATTCCAAATTTTGAGGGATTTTTTTGTAGGGTAAATATTGGAGAGCCCGTTTCCATTGGCAGGTGGACTAACCACCAGGTAATGTAGCCCTAAAAACTGGTGTAGATCTGAGAAATGTTTTGATGACAATGACAAGTTGTGCCTCAGAACACACAACATGAAAGGGTGATGGAAAGGAGTGCAATATTCACTTTTAACATACAGTCCAAAGGGGGAAAAAAGATTACACAGCATGAATCAAATCCTGAGGAGATTTAGGAAAGCTAATGTTGAGACAATATTCACACTTGTGGGAGAATCTGGAAGCAAAGGGAATAATCTATGTTTTTCAATCAGGTGATTAAAATAATAGACAGGGAAATGTCAGTCATACGTTGGTACAGACAAAACATTTGCTAAAGTATACATGGTTAAAGTTGAAGCTCAGAAAATTGAAGTGAAAATAGTTCCAGGTTAAAGGAGCACAGTTCTGCAGTTGGAGAAGGTGGGATTATCTCTAGGTATGAGGGAAGGGAAACAAAGCTTTGTCTCAGAAGGTGAAACATCAGCCCTGATCATAATGAGTGGTGAAGCAGGTGTTAGCGGCTGAATGGCACGCTCCTCCCAATTTTTTTTTCCCCTGTTATAAGGCTGGGAAGAGATTTTAGAAAGCTGCATACAATCATCAAATATTAAATAAAGAGAAAGAGTGGACAGTGAGTGGCTGAAGGGAGCATTTGCTAGAGGACACGGATTTATGCATTTTGGCAGAAAGGCCAAAAGCAACTGAGAATGCTTTGTCCTCTCACAGGGCAGACCATCAAGGGCAGTCTTGGATTTGGAAATCTGAAAAAATATCAGGGAGCAAAAAAAAACAAACTGCTGAAGGAACTCAGAATCAGAATTAGAATTTATTGCCATGAACACATGTCAGGAAGTTCATTGTTTTGGGCAGCATTACAGGTGCAAAACTGCTGTTATTGCATTTATTTTAAAAAAATAGTGCTAAAGACGAGAAAGTGAGGTAGTTCCTGTGGTTCATTGTTCATTCAGAAATCTGATGGCAGAGGGGAAGAAGCTATTTTTGAACCATTAGTTGTTTGTCTTCAGGCTCCTGGAGCTCCTTCCTGATGGTAGATGTGGGAAGAGGATATGGCCTGGGTGGAAAGGGTCCTTGATGTTAGAGGCTGCTTTCTTGAGACACCGCTGTTTGGAAATGGAGTGAAGACTAATGCCCATGATGACGCTAGCTGAGTTCACAATTCTCTGTTGACTTTTCCTGTCATGTGGATTGTCACCTCCATACCAGATAGAGATGCAACCAGTCAGAATGCTCTCCACGATACTCCTGTAAAAATCTGCAATATCTTTGATGGCATTCCAAATGTTCTTAAACTCTTCATGAAGTATAGCCGCTGGTGTGGCTTCTTTGTGATTGCATTGACGTGAATGCAGCAAGATAGATCTTCAGAGATGTCGACGCACAGAAATTTAAAGTTCCTTACCCTCTTCACTGCTGATCCTGCGATGAGAACTAGTTTGTGTTCGCCTGATTTCCCCTTCCTGAAGTCCACATCAGTTCCTTGGTTTTGCTAATGCTGAGAACAAGATTGTTGATGTGACACCACTCAACTAGCTGATCTATCTCTGTCCTGTACACTTCCTCATTGTAATCTGTGATTCTGCTGACAACCATCGAGTCATTGGCAAATTTGTAGATGGCATGTGAATTGTGCCTGGCCACACTGTCATGAGTGAAAAGAGAATAGAGCAGTGGCTAAGCACGCATCCTTGAGATGCGTCTGTGTTGATTGATAGCTTGTCAGGCCACATCCACATTTCAGGTTGAAGCCCTGCTTCAGCAGTTGTACTTTGGTCCAGATCCAAGCTTCTGCAGTCTCTCGTGTCTACAAAAATACCAACAATATAAAGGAAGAGCCTCTTGATGGGACTGAAACTTGGTGGCTTTTTGAAAAAGCACAAAGGATAGACTTGCCTCTTGCTGCACTCAGTGTCTATATACAGCCAGATGTCGCACAGCGTCCTTTTGGGGAAAATCTGACCGCATGTACGTCCGCTCAGAAATCCCGACTGGAGAACGGGACGTATCTCTCGTAACTGAACCTGCTCAATTCGCTCACTGATCCTCTCAGTCACATCCACTGACTGAGCTGCTGCCACAAGACTTCCAGTTCAGTCCTTTGAAGCTACCATACAATGCATTGATGCAGCCACTTTCAATTGTGCTCCTCTAAAATATTGTCAGGATGGGGGCCAGCAGCCTTGCCCTCCTCACACTCCTTTGGAAGTATGGGCACTGCTGTGCCTTCTTGATTAATGAGGTGGAATTGTGGGTCCATAATAGATCATCCTTTATATGCACTTGAAGGAACTTTATACTAGCCACTCTCTCCACCATTCTATCTTAAATACTATAATTGTACCTCATTTGGAAGTGTGGGCAGTTTACTTTATTATAGACACATTTCTGACAATAATCTTTCAATTAAAGATTTCATGTTTTTTTGTAAATATGTAGAAAAATACTTCTGATAACATTGCAACAATCCAATTTGATTCTTGTCCTTCACAGGCTGAGTTCCACCCTTCCCCACAATGTAATCTGAAATTGATAAGCAGCACACTTGGTCATCATGCACCAGGGGTCCATGGTCTTCCTGAACGAACCAGTGATGAAAACAGAATATGATGGAAATTCTTGGTAGATCACATGGCTTCTGCAGAGAGAGAATCTTGGTCTCTCTGATCGCCCCATTACAGGAAGGATGTTGAGTCTTTCAAAAGGGTTCAGAAGAGATATTTGAGTAAAAACACACCGAAATGCTGGAGGAACTCAGCCAATCTTTTCAACGTCTATAGAAGACAAAGATATATTGCCGACGTTTCGGGCCTGAGCCCTTCTTCAAGCAAGAAGCAGAATAACCCAGAAGCAGGAAGTTTCGAAAAGTCTCAGATCTAAAACAATGAGGGAGGAATCCAGACCACCAACATGTGTTAATTGGATATGATAAGGGATGAAGTAATAATTTATCATGTTTGCGGGAAAGGAGATGGAATGGAGAGACAGAGATAGGGAAAAGCGATGAGGAAGGGTGGGGGGTTAAAAAATCCAAGAAGTTGAGGCAGATTCATTGAATATATTTAAGAGGGAATTAGATATATTTCTTCAGTATAAGGGAATTAGGGGTTACGGAGAGAAGGCGGGGACAGGGTACTGAACTTTAAGATCAGCCATGATCTCATTAAATGGGGGATCAGGCTTGAAGGGCCGAATGACCTACTCCCGCTCCTATCTTCTATGTTTCTATGTTTCTATGTAATGCCATCCAGTTGAAGGGTGCCCAGTTGGAAGATGAGGTGAGGTTCCTCCAGTTTACAGGTTCAGCATGACAGAGCATGAGACCATGGGCAGACATGTCAGCAAGGGAATGGGATGGAGAATTGATTTACCAGGATGCTGCCAGGATTAGAGGATATCAGCTACAAGGACCAACTCAAGTTGTTTACTTTTGACCGTCAGATGCCGAGAGTTTATATTATAATGAGGATCAGAGACAGGGTGGTACAGAATCTTTTATCCCCCCTCAGGGTAAACATGTCAGGTGAAGGGGGAAACTTAAAAGAGATATGCAGGAAAACCTTTTTGGGCCAGGGATGGGCTGCCAGGGGTAGTGGTGGAAACAGAAATAGTAGTGCTGAAAGCTTCAAGATGGATTCATAAACATGCAGGAAATCAAGGGACATGGATAACATGCAGGAAGGAGAGACTAAGTTTAATCTGGTATTATCTTTTATAATATTTTATTTATAATTTTTAAATCTCAAACAAGTTTCCATATTCAAATATTTACAAATATAATTATAGCTATGTACAAAAATCAACCACCAAGTTCATTTCTCACCCCCCCTCCACCCCTTCCACACTTCACACTCATACCCCGCATACAGGACATCTACAACATAGGTAAAGAAATCATCTCAGCCCCTTATTCCTTTCAAGTTGCTTCTTCGTTCCAGGCTCTTTCAATATATACAAATTTGTTTGGGGCAGACACACCTGTTGGGGAACATGCTGGACATCTGGACATGAAGCTCTCCCAATTTCAAATACAATTCATAATGATCGCATCTACGTTCGCACACCACACCCAGACTAATAGGAACAAAGGAGAAAATGAAAATGAAAAGAAATTAACCAATAAATAAGGTTCGAGGATTCACCACACTTCAGCAGTGAGCGCCCGGGCTCTTGATTATGGTATGATGGAACCACCTCCTTAGTCCCCCCAAATGGAAGGGTAGATTGATGGAGTAGGGGATGAAGGTACGCAGGACCATATCTGCGCCCCAACATAATTTAAATATGGTCACCAAATTTTAAAGAACGTACTTTTTTTCCTCAGATTATAGGTAATTTTCCCCAGGGGAACACACCTCCACCTTTCTGTGTTCCAAATCACAATGTCTACATGGCAGTCAGATTTCCAGGTAACCGCTATGCACTTCCTGACCTCTGCCAATGCGATCATTATGAATTGTATTTGAAATTGGGAGAGCTTCATGTCCAGATGTCCAGCATGTTCCCCAACAGGAATAATTCTAGATCCTGTGGGAACTCTTTACCTCTTTAACTCTTTCCAGGCTTTGGCCTACATCTACCCAAAAGGGCCTCAACTTGGTACATGTCCAGATTGCGTGCACAAAGGTTCCTTTCATGATACTGCATCTAAAGCATTAGTCAGAAATTTCTGGCCTAGCCTTGTTCATGTTCTGTGGGGTCAAATCTAACTGAGGAAGGAAATTGTACTATACCAGCCTACATCTTGCATTTATACTTGCTGCAATGCTGATCCGACACAGGTCTGACCAGCATTGCTTATTAATTGTTATTCCTAAATCCGACTCCCACCTTTGCCTCGATTTATGGAGGCCTGGTTTTGGACTTGTGCTTTGGAGCAGGAAATACCTTGTAAAAATACATTTTCATGTGTTCCCCCTTTCGAATCAGTGTCTATCTTTAGCACAAACATTGAAGGCCAAAGGGCCTGTTCTATGCTGAGTTGATCTTTCAATTCAAAGGCTCTTCATCCAAACGTCAATAATCTTCTAGCTGAAAAGTTAACCTGAAATGTCTTGACCCGAAACATTATCTCTCACTGACGCTGCCTGATCTGCTGAATATTTCCACCTTTTCTGATTTTATTTTTGATTTCCAGCATCTGTAGATTTTTTTGGATTTTCGTTGACTACAGGAACTAATGTCAGAAAATGAATAGAATCTTTTGAGCTGTGCCAAAATATCAGAAATTAATAAAACATGAAAAATAGAGTAGATATTTTAACTAGGTTTCTTACCTATTGAAGAGCAATTTCATTCTTTAATTCAGTTCCCACAATAGATGATGAACTTCATTAATCTGAGAGAGCAGACGCTCACACTCTCACTACCACACCTCCGGACCTCACTGCCACAACTTGCCGCGGACCAGACCGGAACTCTGTCCTCTCCCTGATCCACTCCTTCAACTGTTAGATCTACACTCACCTGGCATTCATCAAGGATCAGTTTCCCTGGAGACTGTAGCCTCTGCAACCTTCGACCTTGGCCCTGGCCACCCGCAGGCTGGAGTTCCTGACACCTCCACCATTAATCCCGCCACTCGTGCTGAAGCCGTCATCACCTCCACTGGTGATTCCGACTGCCAACATACCATAGCCCCCACCAATTTTGTTGATGCAGGTATTTACCTCAGTCCCAACCAACAATGCTCTGGTGCCCACATTGACTCCATCACCAGTTTACAGACCAACATCAGGCTTGCAAGGCTGACACCTTGGATTCCTCCATTGCTAGATCGGACTGCCTCATTCTTCCCCCCCCCACTCATTACCCTTCTCTATCCCCTCACTTCTCTCCCTACCCCATTAACTCCTTTAAGCACTTCTTTTCTTCTGAATCTCCTAGCCCTTAGACCATTCTCCACAACTCCCCTCCGACCTTCCCCCTTTCTTTCAAACCCCCGCCCTCTGACGCCCTCATGTGACCCCCATTCCCCTCTAACTCCCCACTCCCCTAGCCCTGAGACTCTCCCTTCACCCTCAACTCCCCTCATAACTTCCACCTCCCCCTCTACCTCCCCACCTTTGACTTCCCCAACCCTCCATATTTCCTACCCCACCCCCACACCCTCTCCATTCAGAGCCAGCCTCTCCCAATTACTTCTCAGCTCTTTTCTCTTGTGCCCTTCCACACCTCTCCACCTATGACCTTTGGCCCTGTGCTCCTCCCCCTTTCAGCTCATGCCTTGAGGAAAGGCTCAGACCTGTAATATTAGTTGTGAATCTTCATCTTTGCTACATAAAGAAAGCTACGTGACTTGCTGAGTTTCTCCAGCATTTTTGTGTAAACTACAATCAGCGTTTGCAGATTTTTTGTGTTTAACTCATTAACCTGATGTTGTCTTAGCATTATGGGGAATTGTACTCTTGTTCTTAATTGAATTATCAAAGGAATCTCACAAAGACAGGCTTTAGAAGTCTCAGTCAAATACCAGCAGATTCAGGGAAAAGGGCAACGTGAAATTCATAGATAAAAACATGTTACAACTGGACTTTGTAATTGACAAGTCTAGTGGTGAATGGCTGTAAATCTGCCGGATTAGAAGTCTGACAGCCTCTAATGTACAGAGGTATTCTTTGTTGGTCAAGGCTCACTCCCAAGCTATATGAACCCCTGCCAACTGCACAGAGATACAGGCCACTAACAACAGCATGATGAGCCTACCTGATGTCATGCAATATTACTGCATGCACAACCAAACACATCTACCCAAGCAGGAGTAATGCTGAGGAAATTGGTCCCCAAGCAAAAGGCTTAGTCATAGAGCTGTCGAACTGTACAACATTGGGACAGGCTCTTTGGCTCAACATTCACACTGACCATTTTGTTCATCTGAGCTGGTGCTTTAAATGTACCCGCTTCCAATTCAAGTTCTTTTTCATTTGACTGTAGCATATCCAACCCGGTGAAACAGTGATCCTCAGGTGCACAGTGCACACATGCAGACACAATACATAATAATTGCGTATATACATAGAGATTTGGTTTTAAATAAATATATAAATATTTTTGGGATGATTTACTCGGTTATAGGATACTATTAACCAATCTCAAAGCATACTGGAAGAAGCTATTTCGCCAGCCTGGCCGTCCTTTTATAAAAATAAAATTTTGACATACAGCACAGTAACAGGCTATTTCAGCCCACGAGTCCATGTCATCAAATTTACACCCCATTAACCTACAGCCCCAGTACATTTTGAACTTTGGGAGGAAACCGTAGTCCCCGGGGAAAACCCACGCAAACACAGGGAGAACAGACAGCACCAGTCCCAATCGATGGCACTGTAAAGGCATTGCGCTCACCATACTGCCCTAATTTTGATGCTCCTGTACCTGTTACAAATGTAGAGGTGCACTATGGCATTCTCTTGCTCAATGAATTGGCTGTATGGAGAATGTGAAGGAGAAAGCTCATCGTGACAATACAGTCATCAGCCTGAAGCTTTACCACCTCTGCAGATGCTGCCTGATCTGCTAAATATTTTCAACGTTTTTTTGGTTTGTGTCCGATTTTCAGCATTTACAGTTTTTTTGCTTTTGTATTGATGCTGTCATACTTTGAATGGATCAATTCAACATCAGCAATGTCTCACAGAAATGTCTTTGATGAAGGACTCAAGCCCGAAACATCAGTTATGTATTTTTGCCTTTGCTACATAAATCTTCGCTAGGATTCTCCTAAATAGAATAATACCTAGTGTCGCCGAGAATATTCTCCCAGAATCACAGTGTGGCTTTCGCGCAAACAGAGGAACTACTGACATGGTCTTTGCCCTCAGACAGCTCCAAGAAAAGTGCAGAGAACAAAACAAAGGACTCTACATCACCTTTGTTGACCTCACCAAAGCCTTCGACACCGTGAGCAGGAAAGGGCTTTGACAAATACGAAAGCGCCTCGGATGCCCCCCAAAGTTCATCAACATGGTTATCCAACTGCACGAAAACCAACAAGGTCAGGTCAGATACAGCAATGAGCTCTCTGAACCCTTCTCCATTAACAATGGCGTGAAGCAAGGCTGCATTCTCGCACCAACCCTCTTTTCAATCTTCTTCAGCATGATGCTGAACCAAGCCATGAAAGACCTCAACAATGAAGACGCTGTTTACATCCAGTACTGCACGGATGGCAGTCTCTTCAATCTGAGGCGCCTGCAAGCTCACACCAAGACACAAGAGAAACTTGTCCATGAACTACTCTTTGCAGACGATGCCGCTTTAGTTGCCCATTCAGAGCCAGCTCTTCAGCGCTTGACGTCCTGTTTTGCGGAAACTGCCAAAATGTTTGGCCTGGAAGTCAGCCTGAAGAAAACTGAGGTCCTCCATCAGCCAGCTCCCCACCATGACTACCAGCCCCCCCACATCTCCATCGGGCACACAAAACTCAAAACGGTCAACCAGTTTACCTATCTCGGCTGCACCATTTCATCAGATGCAAGGATCAAGAACGAGATAGACAACAGAGTCGCCAAGGCAAATACCGCCTTTGGAAGACTACACAAAAGAGTCTGGAAAAACAACCAACTGAAAAACCTCACAAAGATAAGCGTATACAGAGCCGTTGTGATACCCACACTCCTGTTCGGCTCCGAATCATGGGTCCTCTACCGGCATCACCTACGGCTCCTAGAACGCTTCCACCAGCGTTGTCTCCGCTCCATCCTCAACATTCATTGGAGCGCTTTCATCCCTAATGTCGAAGTACTCGAGATGGCAGAGGCCGACAGCATCGAGTCCACGCTGCTGAAGATCCAGCTGCGCTGGGTGGGTCACGTCTCCAGAATGGAGGACCATCGCCTTCCCAAGATCGTGTTATATGGCGAGCTCTCCACTGGCCACCGTGACAGAGGTGCACCAAAGAAAAGGTACAAGGACTGCCTAAAGAAATCTCTTGGTTTCTGCCACATTGACCACCGCCAGTGGGCTGATATCGCCTCAAACCGTGCATCTTGGCACCTCACAGTTTGGCGGGCAGCAACCTCCTTTGAAGAAGACCGTAGAGCCCACCTCACTGACAAAAGGCAAAGGAGGAAAAACCCAACACCCAACCCCAACCAACCAATTTTCCCCTGCAACCGCTGCAACCGTGTCTGCCTGTCCCGCATCGGACTTGTCAGCCACAAACGAGCCTGCAGCTGACGTGGACATTTACCCCCTCCATAAATCTTTGTCCGCGAAGCCAAGCCAAAGAAAGAAAAAGAAACATAAAGGACATTGTTTGACCTGCTGGGCTTCTCCAGAATTTTGTGTTTTTACTTCAACCACAGTGTCTACAGAATTTTGTGATTTACTTCATAGAAATGCCTTATATTTTAACAACTGAAAATTCCATTTGTATAAAATTATCTTTTTCTTTTGATTATATAAAAAAGATTTTCATTATTAGCTCTTTGAATCTGGTTGGACTCCTAAATACCTGTCAGATCTCCCCTTAAACTTCGAAAGTCATCTGAGAGTTAAATCACAAAGGGCAGTTAGTAAATAGGTTTTTGTTTTCTCTGGAGATTAGATGTGAGCATTGCTAATATCAAAGTGTTCAAAATAATGCTAAAGTTATGATGAAAGAAGAGAAAATGATGGAAAGAAGGAAAAAAAGGAAGGAAGAAAAGAAAGAAAAGCAGAAAATCTGCAGACGCTGTGACTAGTTTACATGGAAAAGCTGGAGAAACTCAGCAGGTCACACAGCATTCTTTACATAGTAAAGATATATAACCCACATTTTGGACCTAAGGACTACATCAAGGTATGAGCAAAAAGTAGGCACGCACCTGGATAAAATGCTGGGGGCAGGGGGAGTGGGGCAGGCCCACAGGCATAAGGTCAGAGGTGGATGTGTGTGGGAGGGCACAAGAGAAAAAAATCTGAGGTGATGAGGAGGGAGATAGATGAGGGAAGGACGTGTGGAGAGCTGGAGGAAAGGAGGCAGAGGAATGGGGAAGAGAGTCACCCAATGGAAAGCAGAGAAGTCAGTTAATGCCAGCTGGTTGGAGGGTGTCCAGACAGAATAATAAGTGTTATTTCCCCAGTTTATGAGTGGACTCATCTTGGCAGTTAACGAGGCCATGGACAGACATGACCATAAACATTGGTGCACAGAATTGAAATGATTGGCCATTGAGAGATTCCATCTATTGCAATGGGCAGAACAATGGTACTCAATGAAATAATCTCCCAGTCTATGTCTTGTGGTGGAAAGAACGCAACAACAGGATACCGAGTGCAGTAGATAAGTACCATAGATTCACAACTGAAGTGCTGAGACCCTGAATGGTGATAAGGGAAGAGGTATGGGTGAGAACAAGTTCTGCCAGGCAGAGGAGGTTGGCGGTGAAGGGGGACTGGCTGGATCCCCTCCCCCTACCTCCTTTCTACTTTGTTCTCTTGTGCCCTCCCACCCATATCCACCTATGACCTCCTGCCTGTGGGTTTATGCTCCTCCACTTGCTCTCCCCCCCCCCCCCACTTTATTCAGGTGCCTGTCTGCATTTTGCTCATACCTTGATGAAGGGCTCAGGCCTGAAACGTTGGCGATATGTCTTTATCTTTGCATGAGTTTCACCATCATTTTTGTGCAAAAGAAAGAAAGAAATGAAATAGTTTAAAGGTGCAGTGAAGGAAACATTGCATTGCAGCAAGTTGCACACATGTTCCCACAAACTGTAATGTGGTAATGTTCAGATAATCTGCTCTTGGTGAGATAGGTTGATAGATATATGTAATCAACAATGCTGAGGATATCTTTTCCCGTTATCTTTCTATAAAAAAAATGCCACCCAAAGAGGACAGAGTTTCAGTGTATTAATGGATGGCATTTCTAATAACATGGTACCCTCCCAGTTCTGCCTGAGAGTGTGTGTTAACTTTTTTGTGCTCAGCTGCTGGGATTCCTCCTTTTACTACGATTGGAGTGTTTGCAGAATTTGTGTTTCTCACCCCCACCCCCTTCCCCTTCAGTCTCCAGGGTAAGACTTCAAACAAGAAACCTCTGATTCAGTTGTAAGAGTGCCACAAAATCAACTAAAATGCTGATATTGTGAACCCAGGTTGTACATTCTCCAGCCAGGGAATATGTGTGCATGAACTGGTCAATCACAGTAGGCAGACTTTGTGATGTTTCATTCAGAAGCTTCCACCACATCCTGTTTAAAGGATTAAACAACCATATAGCAATATTTCTCTTCATGCAGTGCTCCCTCTCAGTGCCCCACCCTTCAGATAGGAACGGGTTTACACTTGTCACATACCTCAGCAGAAATAGGAGGAAATCTCTTAAAAATACAAGACCAAGAACAACATAAAACTTGCAAAATAACTTGCCACAAGGAGCAATAATCTGGAGCTCGTGGGATAAGTATGATTTTGCACCTACATTAAAGTCAACTGTTTCCATGGTCTCCAGTATAGCTGGGACTGTCACTGCAGCAGTGAGCTGATATTGCAGAAGTGCTTATTATGCATGTATGCCACATTGTCCAATATTGTGCTAATATTATGATGCAATAAGGTAATGACAGATATTTTCACAAACAGGGGAAAGGAGACCTATGACATTCAGTTCCCTTGGAGAGATCACTCAAAGGTGATCCTTACAAAGGACACGATCAATACGAGGGTCAGCCCCTGCTGGCCTCATTTCAGATTGCTCTTGGGAAATTCGATCCACAGTGGGCAAACATCAGTTAATGTAATACAGCGATTAAAATGATACTTGGATCTTTCTAGCCAGCTGAAGATTCCTGAGGAGGGTGGGACCCAACACCTGCCCAGCTTTGAACAGCAAGTTCAAATTTACCAGGGATATCCTATGCACGTTACACCCACTTAACATGAAATCACTCTGTAAAGACTGATTTCCAGCAATAATTTTCCCCCTCAAGTTATCAAGAGGAGGAGTGTTCAAACATAATATGGTATGACACTGCGACGTTAATGTGTCAGTGAAGGTATCTGTACCCACACACCCCTTCCAGAAATAAAATTGTACAATTCATAATTTTTGCAATCAATACAATGCATTTCATTGAATAGATTATTACATCCATCAATTTCTGTGTACTGTTTATAAAGATGCAGCTGGTGATAAAGTTAAGTAGGTTCAAGCTTAAGAGATAAAAGGTCAGCAGGAGGCACAATCATTTTGTAAAAACATAGGCACGAGGAAACTTGCAGCTTATCGGACTGACACTTTAAAAACAAATACTTCAATTCATGGGTCTATAGGCACTCACCATCCTCCCACTGATGGCAAGCTTTGTTTTTCCTGCCATGTCTTTTGCCTAGAACATTGGATATTTTCTGCAGAGGCTTGCTGGAGAGAAGGAGGCAGTGCTGTAACTTGTATTGTTCTCCAACGAGCACTTAGAGTACTGCAGTCACTCTTCCTCAGGAAAGACTGTCATAGCAACAGACCACAGAAGGAAGTCGAAATCTCACTCTTCTGAGTCACATTTGCTTCACTTTGCTCTGGAGGGTTGGTGCTTGGACCTATTCTGCGACACAACCAGAATGATATATCTAATAACTCCTTGCCGGTTGCATGGAGATTAAGGTCATGATTTGGGGAGGGGTGGGGAAGTAATGTAAACAAATGAGCCCTGGATCCAGTCAAGCCTTTTTTGCTGGTGTCATTTCTCTAAATATTCTACAACCTAAGGACAACCGACTCCATAGTCTTTTCGTAGGGTGGAAGGATTGCTCAAGGAGATGACCACACTTATAATTAGGCCTCCGGTCAGTGTGTTTGGGAATGCTCTAAAACTGAGGGAGAGCGCAAAGGCAAAGTTAGGATAGATAGGAAGATGCTGTAAGGTCTTCTGGCCCCTGAGAAGGTGGAAAATAAACATCATCATGGCTACAATCTGCCCTCCCCTGAGGCTAATCAGTTCTTCAATAAGTTTGATCTGCTGGCAAGCTGTTGATAGAGCTTTGCCCAAAGCCTGATTAACAGGACTCCCTGAGCTTCAGCAAAGCTATGGATAAGGGTGAAAAAGCAGACAAAATGCAAAAGTACTTAATTGGGGAAGAGCTAATTATGATGGCGTGAGGCAGGAGCTAGCGGGAGTAAAGTGGAAACAGTTATTCAAAGGTGAAAGTACAGAAGTAATGGGGAGAAAGTTTAGGGACCACTTGTGTTGAGATCAGGATCGGTTTGTCCCACTGAGACAAGGAAAAGGGAACTATGGTTGACCACACAGGCAAGGCAGCTTGTCAAGAGGAAGAAGGAAGCATATATTAAGATATAAAAAGCAGAAAACAGAGGAAGGGATCATGAGACATATATGGCCGCCAAGAAGGAGCTTAAAAAAGGACTTAGGAGAGCTCAAAGGGGGCATGAAAAGGGCTTGGCAAGTTGGATTAAAGGGAAACCCAAGGCATTCTCTGCTTATGTAACGTACGGAAGGATGGCAAGAATGAAGGTAGGGCTGCTAAAGGATAAAGAAGTAAGTATGTGCCTGGAGGTGGAGGGGGCTGGGGAGGTCCTAAATCAATTCAATGCTTCATTATTAACAAGAGAAAAGGACCTGGATCAGGGTGAGGTCAGAATAGAACAGGCTTGCATTCTGGACAATGTTGAAATTTAGGAACCAGTGTTGTATCTTCCTAAAAACATTAAGATTGAAAGCTCACTGGGGTCAGATGTGATATTCCAAAAGTTGCTGTGGGAATGAAGGGAAGAGATAGCTGGGGCAGTGGCTCTGATCTTTGAGTCCTCTTTGGTCACAGTGGAGATGCCAGAGGATTGGAGAATGGTGAAGGTAGTCCCATGTTTAAAAAAATGTAATGGAGAGAATCCTGGGAATTATAGACCGGCGAGTCACGTCAATGGTGTGCAAATGAGTGATAGGATCTACGAGCATTTGGAGAAGTACAGTCTACTCAAGGATAGTCAGCATGACTTTGTAATGGGAAGGTCATGCCTCACGAGCGTAATTGAATTGTTTGAGGAGGTAACAAAGGGTAGGGGGGTAGATGTGGTCTATATAGATTTTAGCAAGGCATTTGACAAGGTCTCCCATAAGAGACTTGTTCAGAAACTCATGAGGGACTGGATCCATGGAAACTTGGCTGTGTGGATAAAAACAAAATTGGCTTGCATGTAGAAAGAGAGAGCAGTAGTGGAAGGAAAGTATTCTGTCTGGTGGTCAGTGATTAGTGGAGGGGCTGCAGGGATCTGTTCTGTTACCCCTGCTCTTGGTGATTTTTATAAATGACCTGGATGAAGAGGTGGAAGGATGGGTCAGTAAGTTTGCAAATGATGTAAAGGTTTGAGGAGTTGAGGATAGTGTTGAAGATGGTCATGGGTTACAAAAGGATATAGACAGGATGCAGAATTGGGTGAAAAAGTGTCAGATGGAATTAAATCCAGTTAAGTGTGAGGTGATGCATTTTGGAAGAACAAACCGGAAGTATAGGGTCAATGATTGGTTTCTTAGGAGTGTGGATAAACAGAGGGACTTTAGAATCCAAATGCCTCAAGGATGCCATGCAGGTCGATGGGATAGTTAAGAAGGCCTATGGGATGTTGGGCTTCATGAATAGGGGGATTGAGTTCAAGAGTCAAGAGGTCATGTTTTGAGACCACACTTGAAGCATTGTGCTCAGTTCTGGTCACTTCATTATAGGAAGGATGTGGAGGCTATGAAGAGGGGACAGAGGAGATTTACCAGGATGATGCTTGGATTTGAAAATGAGTTTTATGAGGTAAGGTTAGCAGCGCTGGGATTTTTTTCTTTGGAGCAAAGAAGAATGAAAAGAGAATTACTAGAGGTCTATAACATTTTGAGAGGGATAGATAAGATGGACAGCCTGGAACTTTTTTCCCAGGACAAGAATAGCAAACACCAGGGGATATCTCTACAAAGTTAATGGAGAAAGGTTTAGGGGAGACATCAAGGGTAAGATTTTTTTTTAGGTGCCTGGAATGCCTTGCCAGGAATGGTGGTGGAGGCTGAAACATTGGGGACATTTAAGAGACTCTTAGGCAGATACATGGATGGAAGCAAATAGAGGGTTATAATGTAGGGAGAGTTATAACCCAAAAAACACACAAAATCCTAGCATGGCAGCTTAAGACAGAGCAAACTAAGAAAATGGTATTGGCAACAAGGAAAAAAGACAAACAAATTACATATAATCCAAAAGAAATTAAGGAAAACTTCAGAGAATTCTATGAACAATTATACCGAACCGAAAACGAAGGGAAAGAAGGGAAAATAGATGAATTTTTGACTAAAATTGAACTACCAAAACTACAAATAGAGGAACAAAATAAATTAACAGAACCATTTGGAACAGTAGAAATACAAGAGATAATAAAAAATTTACCAAATAATAAGACACCAGGAGAGGATGGACTCCCAATAGAATTCTACAAAACATTTAAAGACCTAATAATACCGCCCCTCCTGGATGTAATCAACCAGATTGATGAGACACAAAACTTACCAGATTCATGTAAAACAGCAATAATTACAGTGATACTAAAACAAGGGAAAGATCCACTCTCACCAGCGTCATATAGACCAATATCTTTGCTAAACACAGATTATAAGATAATAGCTAAACTATTAGCGAACAGATTAGCAGAACAGGTACCGAAAATGGTAAATTTAGACCAAACTGGATTTATCAAAAAAAGACGCACAACAGACAATATTTGTAAATTTATTAACTTAATTCATGCAGTAGAAGGAAATAAAGCACCGGCAGTAGCAGTTGCTTTAGACGCAGAGAAGGCCTTCGACAGAGTAGAATGGAATTACTTGTTCAAAGTATTGCAAAAATTCAGTTTACCGGAGAAGTATATTAATTGGATTAAAGCATTATATAAGGGACCGTTAGCGAAAGTGACAGTAAATGGACATGTATCAAAGCAATTTAACTTAAGCAGGTCAACGCGGCAGGGATGCCCACTATCACCATTATTGTTTGCGCTAGCTATAGAACCACTAGCAGAATCGATAAGAAGAGATAATAATATAAAAGGAATAAAAATAAAAGACAGGGAATATAAAATCAGTCTGTTTGCGGATGATGTGATAGTGTACTTAACAGAACCAGAACTATCAATAAAAGAACTATATAAGAAATTGAAGGAATATGGAGAAGTGTCGGGATACAAGATAAACGTAAATAAAAGTGAAGCAATGCCTATGAATAACGCGGATTTCTCAAAATTTAAGGAGGAATCCCCATTCAGATGGCAAACGCAGGCAATAAGATACCTAGGTGTGCAAATAAACAAAAATCTAGGCCAATTATATAAACTCAATTACAATCCACTAATGAAAAAATTACAGGACGATTTAGAGCATTGGAAAGAGCTACCACTAACACTGATAGGAAGGATAAACTGTATTAAAATGAACATTTTTCCAAGGATACTATACTTATTTCAGGCATTGCCAATACAACTGACAGAAAAATTCTTCAAAGAGTTAAAGAAAATAATAAGGAGATTTTTATGGAGAGGGGGGAAACCGAGGATAGCACTAGATAAATTAACAGAATGGTATAAACAAGGAGGCTTACAATTGCCAAACTTCAAAAATTATTATAGAGCCGCACAATTAAGGTACCTATCAGGTTTTTACCAAACAAGGGAAAAACCAGACTGGACGAGACTAGAATTAGATAAAATAGGGGAAAAGATACCTGAACACATATTATATAAATGGGACGAAAAATTGGTACAACATAGAACTTCTCCAGTATTACACCATCTCCTCAATATATGGAAGAAGATTCATGTAGAAAGAAATAAAATAAATTACCAAATACCAAAACTAATATTGACGCAAAATAAGCTACTCCCTTTTACAATAGACAACCTTGCCTTTAGAAAATGGGAAAAAAAAGGGATTAAAAGAATAGAAAATTGTTTTTCAGGAAGTAGATTCTTATCCTTTGAACAAATGAGAAATAAGTACAATATAACTGGAGATACAGCGCTGGCATATTACCAACTGAGATCCTACTTGAAAGATAAATTAGGAAGCAACTTGAGTTTACCAGAGGGAAGTAACCTTGAATATGTGATTACAGATACAATGTTAATCAAAAGATTTATAAAAAATATGTATATTAAACTGCAAGAAAAGGAAAATGAGGAAACAAATGGTAAAACTAAACAAAAATGGGAACAAGATTTAAATATAAAGATAAAAAAGGAAACATGGGAGAAGTTATGCTCTGGAACGATGAGAAATACAATAAATACGAGGCTACGTATGATACAATATAATTGGTTACACAGACTATACATTACACCGCAAAAGTTAAATAAATGGGACCCAACAGTATCTGATAGATGTTTTCGATGTAAAAAAGAAAGGGGAACAACAATTCATGCAATCTGGACATGTGAGAGAGTAGAAAAATTTTGGGATGATCTCAATCAGATATTAAATAAAATAACAGAAAACAATATACCAAAGAATCCAGAGATCTTTCTCCTAAGTAACATAAAAAATAAAGAATTTGGAATTGACTTGGAAGATGCACAAAAAAGATTTGTCAAGATAGCCCTAGCCGTAGCAAAAAAATGTATTATGTCAACCTGGAAATTGGAAGATAATTTGAAAATACAACAATGGTATATAGAAATGAATAAATGTATTCCATTAGAAAAAATAACATATAGTTTAAGAAATAATATTGAAATATTCGAACAAGTATGGGAGCCTTACATTAAATACAATAGCGAAAACCTACCGGGAACAAACATTACCTAAGTTGATGGAAGGAGAAGAAAAGAAAAGAATGGACTCAGTAGAATTTCTGGTGTATTTTTGTTGAATGACAACATTGTCTAACTGAATTAATGCAACCTAGATTGTATACCTAAAATGGATGAGAGGGGGGGGTGGCTTGGGAGGAGGGAGGGGGGAGGGAGAAAAAGTCACTGTAAATGTGTGGAAAAGAAAAAGTGTATATCATGGCTATTGTGATTTATGGTGTGAAAAATAAAAAATTTAAAAAAAAAAAAAAAAAAAAAGAGTTATAACCCCAGAGACCCACAAAACCCAGCAGCAATAGATATTCAACAAGACAAATGGTAACTTAAACAAAAATTGCTTTTAATTGGCTTTAAACATGAAAATAGAATCAAACTTTAACTTATCACTATTGACTTACTTAACCTAACTTAACCCCCTTCTAATCCTAGGTGTGTGTGTGTGTGTGTGTGTGTGTGTGTGTGTGTGTGTGTGTGTGTGTGTGTGTGTGTGTGTGTGTGTGTGTGTGTGTGTGTGTGTGTGTGTGTGTGTGTGTGTGTGTGTGTGTGTGTGTGTGTGTGTGTGTGAGTAAAGTTCTTTGGTTCACAGTCCAATCTCACTTCTCATTCCTCCAAGTTCACTGGTTGCAGGCAATTCTTATACTGTGCAGAGAATTTAATATTTATAAAGTTCATCAGGTTTTGGTGCTTGAAAGGTAAATGGTTACCACTTAGGAAGGTTTTTGTCAGTTTTCAGAGCGAGATTTGTTGTACATTTACTTACATCAGCCACTTCAGTGTCTTCCCGAAGAAACTTGCCCCGTCAGGGTTCTTCAGATGATAACCTATTTCTTTAAGGTCACCACAAAATTCCTTTTTGTTTATCTTATTCCAGGTGAAACATTAGACAGCCAGTCCTCTCCTCTTACATAAACCACAAGGGCTTTGATCAGGCTGTATTCCAAAATGGGGATTTCCAAAAGCTTGCCAGCTTGCCTGTTCCAATCCTAGCTGCTGTCTTCTGGGGGATTCAGCCCCAAAACATTGACTGCCATTTGCTTTCCATGGATCCTGTGTGACCTGCTGATTTACTTCAGTGTTTTTGCCACTTGCACTAGATGCCAGCATCAGCAGGTTTGTTTACCTTCGCATCTGCATCACCTGCCTTGTTGAAATACAGTGAGGTTAGCAGGGACATCTGCGTTTTGGTAACTTTAAGGAAATCGAACAATCAACACATCTTTGCTGAATCTACGTGTTCACCCTAGTTGTGAGTGAAAACTGTACTATAAAGGTTGAGCACATAATCTATGTCAACATGTCAGCCGAGCACACCATGGCACTATCTGGGTAAAGCATAACGATCTAGCACTGGAGACCATTAAGAGTCAAAATGGCAACAGTCACATAACGGCAGGTAGAATATGCAACAAAGGGACAGTGTGAAGGGAGCTCATGATCTACTGTATTTGCCGTGTAGAGGACTGTGTAGAGGAGGTTGACATTAAATTACTCCTGTCTTGCCTGAGGCAGAGCTTACCATTCCCACGTTGTCATCTAAGAACCAACAGAACTGGTAGAAGCAAGTCACCTTTGATTTGCAATTATAGCCCACAACTAGTACCTTTTGGAAAATGAGTAGAACTTAGTCAAATTGTTTAATTCTATGCTTAACCCATACAGAACCTCCATCATATCAATCTCTCTAAGGCAGGGTTAAACATATTGGGAATCTGCAGCTTGACACCTAAGAAGATGTCAGGCTGTTTCACTGATAAGTTTATTTAAATTCTTATTCACCATTAAATGCAGGTCATCTTTTCTTTGTTGTTGAAATAACTTTTGTCAAGGCCGCCACTGATACTAAAATTAAGTTGTTTTCCTGAGAGTCCTGTTTGCACTTCATCACTGGAGAGCCTACCAGTGATGGAAGGCCTCAAGTATACAATGCTTCCTGTTTGTGGACACACAGAGGAGGAGCAGGCAGCTGGGATAGATGGAGCACTTCTGACATTTTTCTGCTTGGTCCTGTGGATAGTAAACCCACCCACACCCAGAACTGATGAGGGCATCCTTTGACTGGCAAACTCACCCTCCACAAAAACAGAATAATAATGAGTAGCCTAGGCCTGAAGAGTTGGAAGACCAGTCCCTGAAATAGGGGGCTGCAATGTCCCACATCCGCTATGGCAAACAGATTCATCTTTGTTAGCCTGGAGAGTCCACTTTGCATTTAATGTGCTGCATTGAGAACCATAGAAAATTACAGCACCAAAACAGGATATTTGGCCCTTCTAGTCTGCGCCGAAATGTCATTCCTCTAGTCTCACTGACCTGCACCCATTCTATAACCTTCCAGACCGCTCCCATCTATTATGTATCTATTTAATTTATTCTTAAAACTTAAGAGTGAGCCTGCATTTACTACCAGATGGCAGTTCATTCCACACTCTGAATGAAGGAGTTCCTCCTAACATTCCCCCTAAACCTTTCACCTTTCACCCTAAAGACAACCCCTCTCATAATTACTCTGTCTATTTCCCTCATAATTTTGTATACCTCTATCAAATCTCCTCTCATTCTTCTATGCTCAAAGGAATAAAGTCCCAATCTGTAACTCAACTCCTGAAGACCCAGCCACATCCTGATAAATCTTCTCTGCACTTTTTCGATCCTTCCTGTAGTTTAGCAACAAAAACTCGACACAAGTTTTGCCTCACCAATATCTTATACAAGCTCACTATAATATCTCCTGTACTCAATACTTTGATTTATTGATTTGGTCAAGATGCCAAAAGTTCTATTTACAACACTATCTACATGTGATGAAATTTTCAGGGAATTAAGTATCTGTATTCTTAAATCTCTTTGTTCCTCCAGACTTCTCAGTGCCCTATCATTTACTATTCATGTCCTATCTTGGTTAGTCCTTCCAAAATGCAACATCTCACACTTGTCTACATTAAGTTCCATCTGCAATTTTCTGCCCTATTTTACCAGTTGGTCAAGATCCCTCTGCAAGCTTTGAAAGCCTTCCTCACTGTCCACAATGCCTCCAGTCTTAATGTCATCAGCAAAATTTGTGATCTAATTTCATCAAGATCATTGATATAGACAACAAACAACAATGGTCCCAACACTGATCCCTGACGCACATCACTTATCAGGCTTTCAGTCTGAGAAGCAATCATTCACGACCACTCTCTTGTCTTTTGCCTTTCAGCCAATTTTGAATCTATTTTACAACCTCTCCATGGTTGGACCTTTTAAACTAACCTCCTATGTGGGACCTTGTCAAAGACATTACTAAAGTCCATGTAGACAACATCCACACCATTTCCCTCATTTACATTCTTGGTAAACTCTATATAAGATTTGTTAAACATGACCTACCACGTTCAAAACCATGCTGGCTATCCTTAATCAGCCTTTGGCTGTCCAAATACGTATAACCGATCTCTCAGAACACCCTCTAATAATTTACCCACTACTGATGTCAAGCTTACCGGCCTATAATTTCCTGATTTACTTTTGGTTTTTTTTAAACAATGGAACAACATGAGCTACCCTCTAATCCTCCTGCACCTCACCCTTGGCTAAGGACATTTTAAATATTTCTGCCAGGGCCCCTGTAATTTCTACACTAGTCTCCCTCAAGGTCCAAGGGAATATAATTTCATGCCAAGGTGATTTCTTTACCTTTATTCACTGTAAAGCAGCAAGCACCTCCACCTCTTTAATCTCTCTATGTTCAATGCCACTATTGCTTGTTTTCCTTCCTTCTTTATACACTATGCCAATTTCCTAAGAAAATGTTGCTGCAAAAGAAAAAAAAAGACTGATGGACGACCACTCTGATCTACTAGGGGACCAATTTTGTGCTTTACTATCCTTTTGCTCTTAACATATTTGTAGAAACCCATTAGATTTACCTTCACATTATCTGCCAAAGCAACCTCATGTCTTCTTTTTGCCTTCCTGATTTCCTTCTTAAGTATTTTCTTACATCTATTCTACTCTTATTATTTTCTCCTTGTTGCCTATACCTGCTATACACCTCCCTCTCTTCCTCTTAACCCGATTGCTAATATCCCTTGAAAACCAAGGTTCCTTATGCCTGGTAACTCTGCCTTTAAACCTGACAGGAACATGCAAACCCTGCACTCTCAAATATTCGGCTTGGACAGCCTTCCACTTACTGAACACATCCTTGCCAGAAAACAATTTATCCCAATCCACTCTTCCTAGACCCTTTCACATTTCCACAAAATTAGCCTTTCTCCAATTTAAAATCTTGACTCAAGGACAAGGCCTATCCTTTTCCATAATTAACTAATGTTTGCCCACACATACTTCTGTCACCTGACCTGCCTGGTTTCCTAATAGGCAATCAAATATTGCATTCTCTCTCAATGGTACATTGATAAAAAAAAATTCTGAATGCATTTAACAAACTCCAAGCCATCCAGCCCTTTTACATTATGTGTGTCCCAGTCAATATATTAAAATCTCCTACTATTACCATTTTCTGTTTCTTACATTGGTCTGCTCTCTCTTTGCATATTTGTTCCTCCAATTCTCTCTGACTATTGGGCAGTCTATAAATATAACCCTATCAGTGTGGTCACACCTTTCCCATTCCTCAGCTCCACCCATATGGCCTCTGTAGATGATCCCTCTTTGGGCTGTCCTGCCTAAATAGAGCTGTGATATTTTCTGTCGAGAAATGCCACTCCTCCCCCTCTTTCTCTTCTGAAACAACGGAATCCCAGAATATTGAGCTGCCAGTCCTGCCCCTCTTGCAGCCAAGTTTCAATAATGGCAATAATGTCATAATCCCAGGAGCCAATCCATCCCCTAAACTCATCTTCTTTCCGACAATACTCCTTGCATTGAAATAAATGCACCTGAGAAGATTTCTATCATGTTCAAAGCTTTTATTTCTATCTATGCATGCAGTCCTCGCACAACATGTATCCTCCTCTACCACACCATCTACTCTAAAACTCTGGTTCCCATCCCCCTGCCAATCTAGTTTAAACCACCCAGGAAGTTTTCTGTAGGACTTTTATTTGGTATCTAATTCATGATGTGAGTGATATGTGAACATTTGGTGTCACTCTGTGAAGGCACTAAGTTGAATTTAACCCATGATGTATCCCTGCCCCGAGAGAGAATGAGATGACAGAGTTAAAGTATGGGTTAGGCCACAGAGTTAGGTACATGGTGAGATTCTACTCAATGGCCAAATCGTTTTGAATGTGGACCGGTGTTCCAGAGGGAGCAATTGTCATTCAGCCACTCCCAGGTGAGTACACCCTGCACTTGGCACACCCACCAAAAGCCAGGAACAAGCAGAATGACACCTGCTGGCACATCTGGCCCTCTGCCAGTTTAGTGACTCAGCCAGATGTGCTGGCAATCCCAACACATGAGTAAGATGCTTTACCAAATCACCCAGACCCAGCTTGGATGAAAAATATAAATTTAATGATGTTATGTTTCATTCTTTTTATTGTAAAGATTTTAATTCTTGTTTTAATGTGTTTCAGTAATTTTATTTTTTTAAGTTATATTTAGAATAGTTCCTAACTTTTCCTGATATTCAGGGACCTTTAAAGATGGTTAGAAACCCTCAGCAACTTTAACAGTGGCCAAGGTTCCTCTCTCAGGCTAACCTTGTGTTTCAGGAATGGCGAAGCATTGTGAATGCATTCCAGGGTTCAGTTCTCCACATCTGGCCCACATAAGTTTAGGTAGGTTGGAACTACAGTGTACAAGTCTGGTTGGTGGGTCAATCCAGTCAGATTCTTACTGTCATCAAATCCCAAGATGTACTTCTGACCTAAAAGTGTTTGATATTACACTGCCAAAGAAGCTTTGCTTTGTATATAACTTTGAACCGTACCTTGCCTGGAAAAGTTTGGTGAAGATAGTTATTACGAGCTCTTGTTTTAGTAAAATGGGATTATCACTGTTAGGGATAGTATAGTCAGGAGGAACTCAATGGTCAGTTAATATTTAACATTTCACAAAAGCACAACACAAGTCACAGCACAGCAATAATTCGATAGATTAAAAGAATTGAGGGAAGGTTTGTCACACTCTGTTCCAGTTTTGATACATTTGCAAAGACATTGTGATTTTACAAGGGAGAACCATTCTGATGCTGAGGAGAAAACAGCTTTACGAAGCAGCTCTTCTGGTCAGCCATTTTTGTGGAATTCAGAGCAAAGCATGCTCAGTGAATGACTGGGCCTTTTCAGTGGATTGACCTGTGCCAGGAGGGTCTTTAGGGAAGCAAAATGCTTCATTTTGAGTGTGACTAACAGTGAACGTCACTTGGAGAGACCGGTGCCAGGGTCTTTGAAGCTTCATGGAGGCCACCCAGTTCGAATCTTGCCTACAAAAGGACCAGGAGTGATGGGAGTCACATGATGGAGTAGTGGCCAATAGGAGAATATCAGCCCTCTCCAGAAAAGAAGCAAAAAAGTGAAGAAAAAACAAAGCCGCAGACAGACAAATCACAACAAATAAAAAATAAAGGTGTGGCGAAAATGGGTCCTAAGAAAGAAAAGCCAAAAATAACGGGAAGAAAAGGAGAAAGAAAGACACTGGAAGAGAAAAGTGAAGGACTTACCTGTACGAAAAAGCAGGGACCCGCCATGGAAAGAGAAGCCCACTCCCTGAGGTCAGTGGAGACCCCATTGGGTCGTGACTCATCGAAGGCAGGACTGCAAAGATGGCTCACGGAGCCAAACAGAGATGCGCGATGTGCACAACAAAGACAACACCAACGGGAGGGGGGACCAGCTGTGGAGTGAAACTCCACAGCACAAACAGCTGAGAGAGACCCGACAGCAGGGCTCCCAGCTGGAAGAAAAGGTAAGTAACGGGAAAGGGAGGGGTGAGAATGAAAAAAGGAAACTAGAGACACAGAAGAAGAGGACCAACATCAAGACACTATGGAAAAAAAAACCCAACAAACTGAAACAAGCAGCTCAACAGGAATGTCAGAAGAGACATAGATACAAGGAAGAGAAACAGAAATTACAAACCCAAGGGCAGACACAGAAGAAGAAGAAGGAAAATACCAAGCTCTACAAAGAGAATAGGAGGTAAAATGAATGCACAGTACATAGATTTAAAAAAATTTCAAGAATATATGAAAGCATTAAGTGAATGGCTGACACTAGAATTTAGTGAAATAAAAAGAAAAATGAAAATTACAGAAGAAAAAGTGAGTAAAATAGAGCTGGTCATAACAGATATAGAGAAAAGATTAGAAAATGTGGAAGAACATGTAATGACGGTAGATATGGAAGTGAACGACTTAAAAAGAAAATTGGAAGAAAATGATAAAAAGTTAAAGAAACACAGGAGTTAGCGCAGAAGATGGATATAATGGAAAACTATAGTAGGAGAAACAATATAAAGATAGTGGGCCTTAAGGAAGATGAAGAAGGCAAAGATATAAAAGAATTTATAAAAGAATGGATCCCAAAGGTCCTGGGAATGCCAGAAATGCAGGAAGGAATGGAAATAGAAAGGGCACACAGATCATTAGCCCTGAAACCACAGTCACAACAAAAACCAAGATCCGTTTTAGTAAAATTCCTGAGATACATGACAAGAGAAAATATATTGGAAAAGGCAAAGAATAAAATGAGAGAAGACAAAAAACCACTGGAGTACAAAGGTCAAAAAAAATAATTTCTACCCAGACATAAGTTTTGAGCTCCTGAAGAAGAGTAAGGAGTTTAATGCAACAAAATCGATCCTATGGAAGAAAGGCTATAAATTTATGTTATGATATCCAGCGGTGCTTAAAATAGTTATCCCAGGGCAGCAAAACAGACTGTTCTCAGATCCGGAGAAAGCATGAGAATTTGCAGAATGCCTGCAAGACAGAAAGAGAGATGAAGAGATGTAACAAGAACAAAGAATGAAGACAAACTACATATAAAGAAGAAAAAATAATATATAAGTAAGAACTAAAGGAGGGAAAGCAAAGGGAAGAAAGGAAGTAAGGGGGGAATTAAGAGAGTGAGCTTTATTATATGTGAAGATAAAAGTCTTTTCTAGAGGGGCTGTGTGGGAGAGAACAACAGTCACTGCGAAATCAGTTGACGCTTGCGAGCGGGTTCACAATCCAAACGGAGAGGGGAGATGTGGTTTCCTGAAAAGGGATAAGGGGAAACTCAGAGAGAGGGGTGTACATATGGGGTTAAGTGAATTTTAGATGTGGGAATGGTGGAAATATTTTATGTTTTAGAAGTGTGTTCAAAAAAAGAAAACTGAGAAATGGAAATGGGGAAAAGGGGAAAGGTGGTGGTGAGGAAGCAGAAATGAGATGTAAACAAAGTATGAAATGGCCATGTTGAACTATATGACTATAAATATTAAAGGAATATATAACCAAATCAAAATGAAAAAAAAAAAAATTATATAGAATTCATGCAGGAAACACATTTAACTGAAGTGGAACACAAGAAATTAAGGAGAGACTGGGTAGGGCTCGCAATGGCAGCATCATATAACTCAAAAGCCCGAGGTGTAGCTATATTAATCAATAAAAATGTACCAATCAAAATAGAGGAGGAAATAATAGATCCAGCAGGGAGGTATTTAATGATAAAGTGTCAGATATATTCAGAATTTTGGAATTTGCTAATGAAGAGGATCAAAAGTTTATGCAAGATATCTTTTTGAAAATTGTAGATACGCAGGGGAATATACTGATAGGAGGGGACTTTAACCTTAATTTGGACTCAGAGATGGATAAAACTGGACAAAAGACTAGCAGAAAGAATAAAGTAGCCAAATTTATGGCTAAATCAATGCAGGAAATGCAACTTATATGGTGGAGACAACATCCAAAGAGGAAGGAACACTCATATTATTCGAATAGACATAAAACATACTTAAAGATTGACCTGTTCCTGTTGTCAGCCCACATCCAAGGGAGAGTTAGGAAAACAGAATATAAAGCTAGATTGTTATCGGATCACTCACCCCTGTTATTAGCAATAGAGCTGGAGGACATCCCACCAAGAACATATAGATGGAGATTAAACTCCATGCTACTTAAAAGACAGGATTTTAGAGAATTCATTAAAATGGGCCAAATTAAAATGTATTTTGAAATAAATACAGAATCAGTGAAAGACAAATTTATACTATGGGATGCAATGAAACCCTTCATCAGGGGGCAGATAATAAGTTATGTAACTAAGATGAAGAAGGACTACAACCAGGAAATACAACAGCTGGAAAGGGAAATAATAAGTACAGAAAAAGAACTTGCAACAAGGGAAGATACAACAAAAAGAAGAGAATTGACAGGCAAAAAAGAAATACGAAACACTACAAACGTACAAGGTGGAGAAGAACATAATGAATACAAAGCAGAAGTATTAACATATAACCCATCAGAGATCAATGAAAACTTCAAGGAATTCTACGAGCAATTATATCGAACTGAGAACGAAGGGAAAGAAGACAAAATAGATGAGTTTCTAGCTAAAATTGAACTACCGAAATTGCAAGAAGCAGAGCAAAACAAATTGATAAAACCATTTGAAATAGAGGAAATATAGGATATATTTAAAAAGCTACCAAAAAATAAAACGTCGGGAGAGGACAGACTCCCAGTAGAATTCTATAAAACATTTAAAGACTTATTAATTCCTCCTCTCCTGGAAGTAATGAACCAGATTGAAGAAACACAAAACATGCCAGATTCATGCAAAACAGCAATAAATACAGTAATACCAAAGACGGGGAAAGATCCACTAAAACCAGCATCATATAGCCCAATATCTCTACTTAAATCAGATTATAAGATAATAGCAAAACTTTAGCAAACAGATTGGCCAAATGTGTGCCAAAATAGTAAAACTAGATAAAACTGGATTTATTAAGAAAAGACCAACAACGGACAATATCTTTAAGTTCATTAATTTAATCCATGTATTACAAGGAAATAAGACGCCAACAGTGGCAGTTGCTTTAGACACAGAGAAAGCCTTTGACAGGGTAGAATGGAATAATTTATTCAAAGTATTACAGGGGTTCAACCTACCAGAGAAATATATTAATTGGATTAAAGCATTATATAAGGGACCATTGGTGAAGGTGACAATAAATGGATATATATTGAACCAATTTAAATTAAGCAGGTCAACTAGGCAGGGATGTCCATTATCCTCCTCACTGTTCCATTAGCTATAGAACCCTTGGCAGAATTGATAAGAACAGAAAATAAAATAAGAGGGATAAAAATAAAAGAGAAGGAATAAAAAAATCAGTCTATTTGCAGATGACATCATAGTATACTTAACAGAACCAAAATTATCAATAAAAGAATTACATAAGAAATTGAAGGAATATGGAGAAGTATCGGGGAATATGGAGAAGATCAATGCAAATAAAAGTGAAGTGATGCCAACGAATAATGCAGATTTCACAAAGTTTAAGAAAGAATCACCATTTAAATGGCAAACACAAGCAATCCGATACCTAGGCATTTGACTAGATAATAATCTAGGCCATCTATACAAATTAAATTATCAGCCATTAAATAAGAAATGACAAGATGACTGAGAACATTGGAAAGATTTACCACTAACACTGATAGGAAGGGTAAATTGTATTAAAATGAATATCTTCCCAAGATACAATACCTATTTGAATCGTTATCAATTCCATTAACAGAGAAATTCTTCAATGAACTAAAGAAAATATTAAGGAAATTCTTATGAAAAGGGGGGAATCCAAGGATAGCGCTAGATAAATTAACAGAATGGTACAAACAAGGGGGCTTACAGCTACCAAACTTTTAAGAATTATTATAGAGCAGCACAATTAAGATACCTATCAGATAAGGTACCAGAGCATATACTTTATAAGTGCGATGAAAATCTGGTGCAACATAGAAGTTCACCAGTACTGCACCATCTGCTCAACATGTGGAAGAAGATTCACGGAGAAAGGAAAAAAACAAATTACCAACTACCAAAATTATTACAGACGCAAAATCAACTAATCCCTTTCACAATAGATAACCTTTCCTTTAGAGAATGGGAGAGAAAAGGGATCAAAAGAATAGAAAATTGTTTTTTGGAAAATAATTTATTATTATTTGAACAAATGAAGTACAAATATGGAATAACTAACGGTACAATGTTTGCATACCACCAACTGAAAACCGACTTGAAGAACAAATTGGTAAGCAGGCTGAGGTTACCAGAAGGAAGCAATTTTGAATATTTGATTACAGACACAATGATAATTAAAAGATTTATAACAAACATGTACATCAAGCTGCAAGAGAAAGAGAACGATGAAATAAGCAGAAACCCAAACAAAAGTGGGAACAAGATCTAAACATAAAGATAAAAAAATGATAAATGGGAAAAGCTATGCTCTGGAACTATGAGAAATACAATAAACACGAGGTTACGCATGATGCAATATAATTGGTTACACAGGCTATATACCACACCCCAAAAGTTACATAAATGTGACCCAACAGTATCAGATAGATGTTTTTGCTGTAAGATGGAGATGGGAACAACAGTACATGCAATTTGGGCATGTGAGAAAGTGGAAAATTTTGGGAAGATCTAAATCAGGTATTAAATAAAATCTCAACAAGCAACATACCAAAAAATCCAGAGATCTTTCTTCTAAGTAATCTAAGAAGTAAAGAATTAGGCCTCAAACTGGATGAAGCACAAAAAAGATTTATTATGATAGCCTTAGCTGTAGCAAAAAAAATGTATAATGTCAACTTGGAAATCAGAAGAGAGCCTGAGAGTACAGCAATGGTACATAGGAATGAATAAATGTATTCCATTGGAAAAAATAACATATAATTTAAGAAATAACATCACCGTATTCGAACAAATTTGTGAACCGTACATGGAACACAACAGAGAGGGCCTACCACGGACCTCCACCCCCTAAAATGACAGAGTGAGAAGAAGACGAAATGAACTGACCCAGTGTGTAAAAGTAGATGACACAATTTTCTTGTTTATTTTCATTGTGTGATGACATTTTTTAATGGGTTTATTGTATTGTATATGTTGAACATTTAGTGGGTTGGGAGTGGGGTGGGGAGGGAAGGGGGGGGAAAGGGGAGAAAATGACACTGTATATTCAAGAGGGAAATGCGTGTGTGTATTTTGGTTAATATGGTTCATAGTGTGATAAATTCAAATAAAAAAAAAACAAAAGGACCAGGAGTGTTATGACCACAGCTCATGCGGATGGACATTTCTTCAAAGGCAGCACAAGGAGAATTCATGAGTCTGCACCAGCCTCAGCTCCAGTCTTCCCATCAGTTCAACATTAATCCTGGGGATCACATTTCAAAGCCCTGCATTTCAACACTGAATTAAAAATTTGAACTCTGAAGTAACTTTCTAGATTTTGGCCTGGACTGTAATGGTTTGGGTATATCGTGCACGCGCGCACGCACACACACACACACACACACACACACACACACACACACACACACACACACACACACACACACACACGCACACGTGTGTGCGCGCACACACACACACACACACGCGTGCGCACACACACACATACACACACACACATACACACACACATACACACACACACGCACACATACACACATACACACACACACACTAGTACAACTGTGCATTGCTGTGGATAGATTTAGTTTTAGAATTAGAGTAAGTCTATAGTTTCAGAGTTAGAAATAAAATTAGTGTTAAAATTAAACACTGTCTGGTTCATTGTCTATTGCTGCTCATTACACACGGTTCATAACATAGTAAACATTCAAAATAGATAGTTTATTCACCAGCAGCTTTTTTTCTCACATTAATAAAAAGCATAAGAATCATGAAGAAAGTAATGCTTTATTTAAGTTTACAATGGCTTTACATCTTCTACAATCCCTGCCATGGTTTGTCTAATCCAGCGGTTCTCAACATTTTTCCCCCTGCTCACATGCCACTTTAAGTAATCTCTTACCAACCAAGAGCACCTATGGCATAGGATGCCATATTGGCTTTGTGGTTAGTAAGGTATTACTTAACATGGTACATGAGTGAAAAAAAAATGTTTAAGAACCACTGGTCTAATCAATACCATTAAAAGTAGTTTAGCAATATTGCTTGGACATGATGCAAATGTGGTTTACAACCTCTAATGTCACATCCTGCAAATGTTGACAATATCACAGTCTGTTATCATTCAATGAAGTTGACCTCAAACATCCCATACAGTTGTTTAACCCAAATTACTTCACTTATCAAATAACTTGATGGTAAGCTTCATTCCAATTTCTGCTTGGTCAAGCATTAATGCAGAAGACAACTGCGGGGGGGGGGGGGGGGGGGCGGGGTGGGGTTAACCATCTAAAACTCATTATCACTTTAGAGGTTGTTTTATTGTTCATTATGATTCTTTCTGTAGACTAATGACAATATTAAATGGTTAACCCTGTTTCTTACCATCAACTGAAAATGGCTGCCATTACATTGTATGCAAGAGTCAAATTTCAATTATGTAATACTGGGATTAAATTCTCTATTACTGAAGAGTTCAATGGTGTCAGTTTGGCCCATATTAATATGGACCCCCAGTGGGGTAACAACATCCACATATAAAAAAGACCAGATCTCAATCTCCTTCGCAAATACAGTACAGCATGTTTCCCCATATCCAGAATTCGGTTAACCGTAAAGCTCAATTATCTGAGCTTTTTTTTTTCTGTGGCGACATGACATCACAAGTTGAAAAATAATTTTCATCGAATGTGCTCATGTGGGGGTTTGACGCACTGTTACCACTATTTTGAATCCAACAGAGCTCTTGTGTATTGTACAATGGCAAAAAGGTCTGCAGATAGCTCGATCTTATTTTGTAAGCATTGTTTTTAGGTAAGAATTAAACATTATTTCATGCTTGAAAAGCCTTTTGTTATTTTTTTGTTGTTGTTGTTTAACCGCTGATACAAATATTCTGCTGATGCAACTGAGCTGCTTAAAGCCATTATTCAGTTATCCGAAAAATCCAATCAAGTGAAAAATATCCGGCCCCAAGCTTTTCAGATATGGAGAAACATACTGTGTTTCTTCAGTTCTTAAAATTAAATTAAATTCTGACAGTAACAAGCTCTTCTGGATGCCTGTGTTTGTGGCACCCAAATGTCCCTGTTATCCTACAACCCCCATATGTTTTTGAAGGGTGAAAGAAACCTGGATCAGTAGGAGGGAACCCCACAAACATGGGAAGAATGTAGAAACTCCATACAGATCAACCCAGATGTGAACCCGGGTCACTGGCGCTGGGATAACTGTGCTGCCAGACAACAAGTTTTTGAACTAAAATACAAAGACAAAATACAAAGTTTGTCCCATAGCCATAACATCTGGATCACCTTTTATCGTGATACTGATATTTTCCTAGATTGCGATATTTGGGTCATCTGGACCACAATATTGGGTCCACCTGAAATGCACAGCCAAAAATTAAGTCACTCACTTAAAGAACCAAGAAAAGGACAGACCAGAGAAAAAAGCCCGACATTAAGAAAGGAAATAAAACCCGTAAAGAACATATCCTTGTGAACTTCCAAAGCAGAAGATAACATTGTTAGTGGTCTTTGATAGTCCATTTTCAGATCCACTTCCTTTGATCAGTCATGGCTTTGGCATATGTGGTGTTACCACTATGTGTACAGATGTATATATGTCCTGTATCAGCTGACCCGTCCCCTGAACCTGTGACTCATCCCTCCCAGATATTCCCTAAAAGCTGTTACACCCAAACCCCTCTCTCAGTACCTGCCATGGAACTGGGCCAGCAACATGCAAGCTGTGCTGACATTTTAAGGTGATTAAAGCCTATTAATCATGATTCTCTGTTTGATTGTACAGCATAGTAACATAAAACAATGATCAAACCATGAATACTGGCAACATTGAGTTAACTTATTTCATTAAACAAATTAAATGTTCAACAATTTATTTGACAATTTTCTGCCTTCCTATTTATCTATCAATCAATCTCTGCTGTTTCCCATCTGTTCAGGAGCTGTCTTTGACTTCCGGACGCTAATGTCTTTTAGACTGCGATGTCGGGAAAATTGCTGAAAAAATTAATATAATTACTGCCCATGTGGTTGTTCACACTGGGCGCCTTTTAAGACTGCAAGTACCTGAGTGCAACTGTCCCAGTGGTTGGACGTGCAGTAGAGTGGATAACCAACAACTAATTTTTCCAATACAATTTACACAAAGTTGTAGGGGTCCTGCAGGATAAATCGTGGTCCAAGGATTGACTCAAAATTCTTGCACATACCCTTTTTAGATGGCCCGTGTAGCGACAAAATTCCTTGATTGTGCCATTACATGTCTGCAGTCTAAAAAGCCCTAATGCTTCCTTTCAGAAATGCCTCTTCTCCCTCTCTCCTTTTCACATTAACCATCAATCTATCAAGCCTCATGTCTGCTTGCTGTATTGAATTGGGGGTAACTCTGCCATTAATAATATCCTCTTGGATGAACACTGACTGAATCTAAGAGTCATGCAGCTCTGTTGGAGTGGGTGTGCTCTAAATACACTGAACAGCAGTTTCAGTCTGCCTGTTGCCTAAGACTGACTATGTCTAATTTTGAGAAGGCCAGTTGTTACTTCTGTAAATGATGTATCATTCCCCTTCAAAAGGAAAAAGGTGAAATTGAAGGCTATTTCATTCTCTATCAATACAAAGCCTGGTGTTGAACACTCACCTCCAGACTGCAACTGAATGCTTTGTTTCTTCCAGCCCTTCTTCTGGAGGTAGACCATGGAAGGTTCTGTTTGAACTTCTTTGGAATGTTCTTAGCCACTACTGTTGTCTGTAGGGAAGAGAACATTAGAGTAAATATCACTGTGTATATCAAAACTCTAATAAAGGCGAGGATGAGTTCTCCTGAAGGTGATTCAACCTCTGCATCACCTACACCACATTCTTCCTGAGTGAAGCAATGAGGCTTGCCAGTCTAGAGAATGATGGGGGCATGGTATCAAAGTTCTCAGAGGGCGCATACATTTGAGAGGGAAGACCTGAGGCAGAGATTGCATCCTGTTGAAGGTGAATTCATTTGACCTCCAATTTCAAATGATTGAGAGTATAAACATAAACAAAAATCCAGATGTTATTTCATTATTGATCCAGGGTTATTCTCTGTGTTTTGTTTTGGCTTGCCCAACAAGTTGCAGATAGCAGGACTGAGTGGATATAACCTGATGTTCAAGCTATCATGTGTAGGAGTCAACCCCATGCTCTTTTTCTGGCCCTTCAATCAAACCTTTCATAATCGACACCCTTCTCTCAGAGAACAGTGAATGATGATCGAGGACAGAGACACAGCAGGTAGAATTGCCACTTTTTCAGCTCCAGCAGTGTTTTTGAGTCTCAGAAAAAAGGTCCGGTCCTGAAACATTGACTGTTCATTTCTCTCCATGGATGTAGCCTG
This sequence comes from Narcine bancroftii, assembly GCF_036971445.1. Taxonomy (NCBI): domain Eukaryota; kingdom Metazoa; phylum Chordata; class Chondrichthyes; order Torpediniformes; family Narcinidae; genus Narcine; species Narcine bancroftii. Next base: position 50,767,004 of record NC_091477.1, read on the forward strand.
ATCTGCTGACTCATTGTTTTGCTCTAGAATCTACCTACCTGTGTCTTAAAGACTCTGTTTTTGCTACAATCACGTCTGTAGACTTTCGTGTTTCACTCTGCTTTCATTGCCCTTCAAGAAAGACGATAGAAAATAAAAATCTTATGTCTATCTTAGCACCTCTCTTTTTAAGAAGGGAGTCCTAATTCTTTATTCTCCCATAAGACTTCTCCACATACATCTTGTCAATATCCCACAAGATATTTTACACTTAAATCAAGTCCCTCTCAGTCCAGAGAGACAAGTCTAGCCTGTCCAACCTTGTAAGAAAACCCACCTGTGCCAGTGTTCCATGTATCAATCTCTGAACTGTTTCTAATCCACTCACATCTACCCTCAAATAAAAAGTTATACTGTACACAGCATTCTAGATGTTGTCAATAACCCATGATACCGAAGCATAATCCTTTTGTATTCAACTTCTGGGCAATAATCAATAACATTCTGTTGATCTCCTAATGCAGGGTAGTGGCGGACTGGAAGGGCAGGAGGGTAGTTTATGGGGCGGTGCGCTCCTTCTGCAGCTTACGCAGGGCTTCCATGTACACCTGGTGCTTGGACTCTAGGTCTGTAGATGCTGTAATTGTAGTAAACACGCAGAAATGCTGGAAGATCTCAACAGGTCTCACAGTGTCCAGAGGACATAAAGATATGTTACTGATGTTTTGGGCAGGATCTCTTCCTCAAGGTAAAAATCAGGTAAGGGGTCTGAATTAAAAAGCTAGTGAAAAGGAAGACGGGGAGGAGTACAAACCAACAGTCCACAGTTTCACAGCCTCAGAGAATGTCATTAGTCAATATATTACTTAAAGTCTTGTCACTGTTGCAAAATAATGATGTTGGAGCCAAATTATAGGTAGGAAAAAAAATCCCACAAACTAGCACAGAGTGCTAAACTACTGAGTGATTTTAGTTATCCACGACTGCAGAGAGAATTCTTCTCCTCTTCTGGAAAATAATGCAGCAGGGTGTCTTATCGCCCACCACCTGACAGGACAAGAATACCCTTGCTTTTCATCAAACAATGCTGCAGTGAATTCCCAGCATAGATAGGGGGCACCATTCTATGACATATTATCTCAGAGACAAAAGTTTTAATATGTGTATGGGAACATCATGTTGGTGAACAAACTGTTCTTTAGACTATTATTTAAATGGTGAGAAAATGCAGCATGTTGCATGGAACATAGAAGTGCATGTGCGTAAATCACCAAAGGTTAGTAATCAAGAAGGCAAATGGCATGTTGGTGGTAATTTCTTGAGGGATTGAATTTAAGAGCAGGAAGGTTCTGCTGCAACTGTACAAGGTCCTGGTGAGGCCACACCTAGACGACTGCAGTTCTGGCCTCCATACATGAGGGAGGACACACTGGCTTTGGGGCTTTGCAGAGGAGGTTTACCAGGTTGAATCTGGAAATGTGGGGTTTAGTCTATGGGGCGAGGTTGAGTAGCCTGGGACTGTGTTCCTTGGAGTTTAGAGACTTGAGGGGGCAGAAGTGGGGGGGGGGGGGTGCGGTGATCCTCTAAAATTCAGAGAAAAATAAGTAAGATAGAAGCATGAAGGTTGTTTCCATTGGCAGGTGATGCGAGAATTAGGCAACATTGCTTCAAGACTGGGGAAAAGAGATAAAAAGGAACTGTTTCTCCTGGATGTGGTGAATCTGTGGAATTCTCTGCCAAAGGAAGCAGTAGAAGCTGTCTCACTGAATGCATTTAAGACACATGGATAAGCTTTTGAACAATATGGGAATTAAGCATTATGGAAACGGGCATGTCAGTGGAGTGGAGTCCACGGTCCGATCTTGTTGAATGGTGGAACAGGCTGGGTAGATCAGATAGCATATTCCTGTTCCTATTTATTCTGTTCTTGTTCTTCTTCACAGACCAACATTCCATCAAAGATTGACAGCATTCCAAGAGAAATGGCCTATTCCCGTACATTTCTGGTGGGATATCACCTTCACACTCATGTTCTGTCTTCTCTATCCTATTCCAATAGATGACCTCTTTCATTACCTTCCTCTGAATCAGTGGTTCTCAACTTTTTCCTTTCCACTCACATCCAACTTTAAATATTCCCTATGCATAGGTACTCTTTGATTAGTAAGGGATTGCTTAAGGTGGTGTATGGGTGGAAAGAAAAAGTTTGAAAACCACTCTTTTAATCGTCCCTCTTTGACTCGTTATGTGCATGGATTCATAACTCCAAAAGAAATGAGCCAATGACAATTTTTCTCAAGCAAAATATTTCAATTACAATGAGGTCTAGAGCAGTGATTCTCAACCTTCCCTTCCCACTCACATCCCACCTTAAGCAATCCCTTACTAATCACAGAGCACCGATGGTACTGGCACAGGGATTACTTAAAGTGGGATGTGAGTGGAAAGAAAAGTTGAGAACCACTGCTCTAAACTTTCATCCCTTCCACTTCATTACATCCTCTTGTACTTAAAGCTGCCTCTCGCATTCAGAAGTATTACCTCTCATACTCCTCCTCAACCATTTCTCTCACATCCCAGTAGATTAGTGGTCTACATTGCCCGGAGGTTGTAGGTATGCGGAAGAATCTGGGAGGAGTCATATTGGTGGAAAATGAAATGAGATTTGTGCAGGATTGCTGTAGAATAGGTGATTGAGGTTCAGTGTAGGCTCAGTGAGCCAAAGGGGCTGGTTTGGTGCTGCATCTCTCTATGAGTCAGAGGACAAAAGCAAAGATCCGAAACACCAGATTATGATAAAAGTTTATTTTCATACATATTGTACAAAATTCTAACTTGCTGCAGCTGAACAAGTACTTGTAAATAAAAAACCCAAATAGTAAACTAATTGAATTGAACTGAGACAATAAATACTTAAGATAAAGTATCTTCCATCTGGGCACCTCCAACTGGGTGGCATTAACATCATCGGGTAGAGAGAGAGAGAGAAAAACAGAGCTGGGGTTTCCGTTAAAGCCCTAGCCCTCTCCACCTTCTTCTTCCTGTCGCCTTTCCCCCAGCTCTGTCTCCTTCTGCTCCCTTTTTCCTTCTGTTTCTTTTCATAGAATCAAAATCAATTCTCACCTTTCCTCTTGCATATACAATTAAGGCTGTTGGCTTGGTCTCCTCCCCTCCCATTCTTCCCCCTTAATTTTAATTTAAAAAAAATTATACATTCAGCACGAGAACAGACCATTTCAGCTCAAGGGTCTGTGCCATCCAATATACATTAACCTACACCCCCGGTACATTTGGAATGGTGGGAGTAAACTGGAGCCCCCTGAGAAAACCCACACAGACACAGACAGTACGGGATTTGAATCCCAGTCCCGATCTCTGGCTCTACGCTAACCGCTATGTCAACAGTGCTGCCCTTTATCTCCATTCTCTAGTCTTTAATTAAGATGCCCGTCTCCTTTTTTGCTTATTCCTAGAAGAAAGGCTCAGGCCCAAAATGTTGTCAATCTATCTTTACCTCCAATAGACTCTGTGAGACCAGCTGAGTTCTTCCAGCATTTCAATGTGCTTTTATTTGCATTTGATTGCTACCTGCAGAGTAACTACCAAGCACCGTGGAAGCCACAAGCCAGTTGTCAGGGGATCCTGATTCAAGAAGTGACAATGCCTTCAACATCTGTTTCAAACCTTTGTTATTAACATGGGTTCCTTTGTCTGCTTTGCATGATGTTTCAAACATGAGTCATGCACCTACTGGCTGTGCATCCTCCTTTAAGTGTATCTTATAGGTGAATGGTAGAACTCCAAACCCCTTGAAGATTTTTGGAATTGAGCCAGTATTTCCTCTATGCTGTTCTATGCATTGATGCTGTAAATATGGAACATCCTCTTGACTAGGCTTAAGTTTTCACATGGTTTGTCATCAAACAGTGACTCATGTCCATCTGGGACAACAGCGAACTTGAAGTCGTGCTCTTTATCTTTAATTTTCATCTTGCGTTTACCTGGACCAATTTCATGCCATTGCTCTGTCTTTTGTAGGCTTTGAGCTGTACAGGATTTGCATGGATGTATAGCTTTATCTTTATTGACCTGATGTCACACTCACAGATCAAATTGACCTTTGCCCCTGTGTCCAACTTTAAAGGAATATTTGTTCCATTTGTACACAATGACACAGTCAACTTATCCTGCTCAACTCTGTTCATGCTTGGCTATTCAATTGGCTTATAATCTTCCTGTACTTCCATGCCAACAAAAAGTGTAGCACAGAGAGCAATTTCTTCTATAATGTATATAGAGTCCAAGCTTTCACTTCTGTTTTGCTTCCCTTTGGAAAAACATAGTGATTCTTGTTACAGACTTTTTCATAGACTGGGCATCTTTTTAAGGCATGTTGGGTGCCACATGGTTTACAAATGAATGTTTCTCCTTTTTGTTGTTTCATATGTCTCTTTTTTTTAAATGTGTGTAGACACACACTGTGGCTATGGCTCTGCCTTCATTTTAACTGGCATTTGCACTCTCACTGAACTTTTTCATGTGCTCCAGAGCTATTCACTGGCATGGCATAGCTCCAGCTAAGGTAATCTCACTCTCTCACAGAAACCTCTCTCTCACTTTCTTGTCAATAATCCCAAACATAATTTGATCATGGATCATTGAATCCTGCAGTTATCCAAATTCCATGTTCTTGCTTTTAATTTCAAGTCCATTAAAAAAGTATCAAAGCTCTCTCCCTGAAGCTATGTTCTTGAACAAAATGTGTACCTCTCAATCTTTCATTTTTCTGTAGAGAACAATTATCATCAAACATCTTGATAACCTTGTCAAATTTCTGCTGGTCTTCTGCCTAGGCAAGAACAAGTGTATTGAAAATCTCTGGAGGTTGAGGTCCAACCCTGGTAAGTAGAAGTGCAATCTTCTGTGCATCAGGTTTGCTGCTGAGTCCAATCACCTGCAGGTGCAGCATGAACCTTTGTTCAAACAGCCTCCACTCACGTTTGACATTTCCAGTCCAATTTACAGCATCAGGATCTCTATACACTCCGTGTTTTCTCTCATGATAATCACTGATCCGCACTCTACACACTTCTGGTGTTTCTTCCACTCTTGTACATACTTCTAGTGTTTTTTTCACTCCTGGTACCATGTGATGTTTATTTACAATAAATAAACTTGAGTTCTTTTAAAACAACTATACTTTATTAGCTAAAGAACTCCCTCAAGACTGTGTGGAGGCATCCATCTTGAATCCAACCGAATCTGCAACAAACTAATCTATGACTCCCTCTAGTGGTCAGGAGGATCACTAGCACTCTATCTTTTCTTCTTTCTTTGGCTTGGCTTCGCGGACGAAGATTAATGGAGGGGTAATGTCCACGTCAGCTGCAGGCTCGTCAGACTATTTTTCCAATTATTCAGAAGTAGCAGAACTACAGTCAACATCCAGCAAAGCAGTTATTTTAATAAAAAAATGAGTTTGTGAGGCATGGAGTTCCAATGTGAAGTAGTATAGGTAATGGCCCACAATTTTCGAGCAATGAATTTGAGTCCTTTGCCAATACTTGTGAGTTTTGACATCACATCAGCCAAAGTCTAATGGGCTAGCAGAGAGTTCTGTCAAGGTGGTGAAGAGCCTCATGAAGAAAATGCATGATTTCCACAGAGTTCTAATGATTTACAGAAGTGCACCACTACAGAATGGCCTTTCTCCTGCCCAAATGCTGATGGGTTGACGCAAACGGACCAATCTTCCATGCATAAAAATCTGTTCACACCTAAAGGAGCAACACATGGTCAAACAGGCTAAAGTGAAGGAGAAAGGACAACAGAAACAGTATCATGACAAGACTGAGAAAAGCTGATCAGTCCTGAAGCCTGGAGTTCAAGTGCGAATCCGAAATCACAATCTGGCACATGGTCCATGCCAGGATATGTACAGGAGGAAAGAGATCCACATCCTTATCAGATCCGAACAGAGGGAGGGACACTTCTGAGAAGGAACTTCATGGATCTACGACCACATACTCCAACCCATGGTCGTGACCTATCAGTACACAAAAGGGGCCAGCACATGTAGAAAAGGAACATGTTGTTCAGAGTCCACAGAAAGACACAAATACTAATACAGCAAATGCAAGCAATACTCCAGTTAAAACACATACCAGATGAAAAAGGACTGTTTAGCCACCTCAGAGACTGATTGAAAGCTGTTGAGTGGAAAGAGAAGAGCCACAGAATGTAGATACCCTTGTTATGTAGTCATAGTATTGTGTTTGTGTTTCTTTTTTTTTAAAAAAAGAGGAAATATGTGTTATTATGTATGTATAATATCGAACTACATTTCCCAGTAGTTAATGCACACAGTTTGGGTGGGAAAAAAGTAGATGATGACAGAAATCATGTGCATTGTTCATTCAAGCAGCTCAGAAATAAAGTTGCTTAAGCATTAAAACCACACAAGATTGTTCTTCTTCAAAGAGCAAGCATAACACTCCCCCTCCAACCCCTCCCCACCAGCTGGTCCTCCCCCCCCCCTCTTCCCCACCTGCTGGTCCTTCCCTCCTCCATTCTGCTGGTCCTCTCCCTCCCCCTCATCCCCACCTGCTGGCCCTCTCTCTCCCATCTGCTGGTCCTCACCCTCCCCCTTCCCCACCTGCTAGTTACCCCCCTCCCCTCTTCCCCACCTGCTGGTCTTCCTAGTCCTCTGTTTTGTTCAAATCTTTGCTGGCTGAACCCTATCATACCAAACTATCCAAATATTTTCATTTTTTAAACTTTAAATTAAATTTAAATTTAAATTTTAAATTTAGACATACAGCACAGTAACAGGCCATTTCACCCATGAACCCGTGCTGCCCAGTTTGCACCCCATTAACCAACACCCCCAGTATGCTTTGAGCAGTGGGAGGAAACTGGAGCCCTTGGGAAAAACCCACGCAGACATGGGTAGAACATACAAACTCCTTACAGACAGCGTGGGATTCAAACCCCTGTCCCGATCGCTGGCGCACTGATGACATTGAGCTAACTGCTACGCCAACTGTCCCGCCCAGATACACATGGAAGAATGCAGCACAGGGACAGGCTTCAGTGCTTGTATCTTCGTAGAACACTCTACTCAAGTTAAATCAAATCTCTGTTGCTTGTTGATGATACACGTCCCTCCGATCCCTGCATAATCACGTCCACCTGGAACCCTTTTTAATGCTACCATTGCACTGCTTCCACTGCAAGTCTGGCAGCCCATTCCAATCACCTTCCACTCTGTGTAACAATATTTTCCCTGCACATCTTTAAACTCCCTCCATGCATCCCTTCCCCTCTTCACCTCATTTGTTCAATCCTCTAGACTGTGACAATTACCCTGGGGTAAAGAACCTGAATGCCCACCCTATCAATGCCTTTCAAAATTTTATAAACTTCTGTCAGGCTCCAATATTCCGGAGAAACAACCCCCAATGAATAAAATCCCAGTAAAATGAGCTGATGTTCAAAGTCGATAATAGTGTCCCTGATGGGATGGAGCATGTCAATTGTGAGGAGAGAGTGGAGGGACCAGATCAATTTGCCCTGGTGGAGAAGGTTCAGGGGTGATATGACTGGGGTATATAAAGCTGGGAGAGATATAGATAGAGAAGTCTGCAACAAAATCTTACTCTTATCAATGGTGAATTAAACTGAATGGCCTAGATTTAGGATTTAGAAGGGATCTCGTTGATTCCAAGAGCGGACACTATGGAAATTTACTGTACGCAAGCAGAGTCTCTGATGGCATTTCAAAATTGCAGAAATGAGCATTTAAATTGTGTGGGCATAAATGGTATCGGGCCAAGTGTTGAAAGTTGGGATAAATCCAGATGGATTTTCATTGGTGTTCATGGACAAGGTGAGTCAAATGGTCTGTCTCCATTCTGTAATGCTATTATTTGTCATCCATGACTCAGTTATAATATGGATGAAGTCAATCATAAAATCAGTATTTAGAGTACCAAAAAATTCTTTGATTCCTGTTTACAAATGCTTCAACTGCCAGTGCTGCCTGCCTGAGTACTTCTCAGGTGTACAGCATTTTGACAGGAGTGTAAATTATCATTCAGTTACCTAGTTGGACTCTATCCAGTAGCTTTGTCATCTGTTAAAGGAACACAGTCAGTGACCAATCTGGTAAACAATGATGTTGGTACTTTCATCTCTTCCAAGCTATCTTGCTGTTTACACTGAGTAAACCTAGTAAGGTCCAACAGGAGATTAGTTGCATCACTAACACAATTCCCCAACAAGTTAAGGGGTGGTTTCATGTTTGAGTCATCAGGCCGAGCGTTTGAATAATCTTCCGTGCATTTCAGCATTGATAGTAATACAATTTGAATCACGTTCACTGTATGGTCAATACTCAGACCAATGAGATCATCTGATGTTTACATCAATTGGTTTCCATGACAATGATCTTACCTCTTACATCAAAACAATACAGCTATTAATGAATCCCATCATTATCTGTGTAACTAAGGAACCAATTCTGGAAGAAGCTGTGTTTATTTAAAATCATAATATACAGGCAACAGATTAAATTCAGAAACATAAAGATTTTCCACTGTTTGGACAAATGCACTTCTTGATTTAACCACATTTGACAGGCTTATTACGGTATCACAAAATAAAAATGGTGGCGCTGCCAGAGCTGATGTGATGGAAGCGTTGCCACTGGTGTTGACCCAGGAGAATGGAGAGTGGAGATACAGGGCTGCTCCGAAGGGTTCAACTGCGAGGTTCTAATGCCGGCAGGTCCACACAGGGGTGAAATAGCCTGGTTAAATGAGCCAACAGTATTTGTAAATCAAATCCTGTAACTGCGGAGGTCCATGCCCAAGAAGGTGGCATCTGCACTGGCAGTGGCCACGGGAGGTTGCAGGGCCCGTGGAGCAGTAGACTGGCACCAGAAATGGGAGAACACTCCCTTGAGAAAGAGCAGCAGAGGGGACGACAGTGACTGTCTCCTGAGAACTAGGTATTGGAGCCAGGATTTGCAAGAGCAAGAAGGGTTTTGGAAGGGCTTCAGGCTCTGAAGGCTTCTTAAATGTGTCAGAGGGTTGGATCTCCAGCTTGGGTTTGCGATGGTGCGACTGCAGAGACTACGGGAACGCTGGAGGCCAATCCACATAGTGACTCTAAATGGACTCTCTTCTGCTTCTTTCACTCGTATAGTAAGGGGCACTGGGCAACATTAATAGGGACTCTGTCTGCTTTACGGCAATCAGAATGCAATTTCCTGTAATATTACACATTCTGTACTATTACATGACAATAAAGAAATCTTGAAACTTGAATTTATGTTCCTTTGGCTGACTGACTGTCAAGGGTTTTTTTTGAAAATTTTATTTATTAATCATAATAAATCATACAATAAAGATACATACAAGTACTTAATATTTTTACCCATTACATCTCCCCACCAAACTACCCCAAAAGAAAAAGAAAAGGAAGAAAGAAAAAAGAGATCAAATAACATAACATCCTTCAGTTATCTGCCATGGTTTGGGGCACCAGCATCAACGTGTGGGGAAAAAAATTAATGATTCAACCGCATGTACACCACATGTGGGCACCAGGTTTTAATAGAAAAAGAATAATTATTAGTTAAATTATATGTTATCTTTTCCAATGGAATACAAGATCTCATCTTCAAATACTCAAATCAGTCTCATTCTTCCAAGTAATTGCCAAACATTTTCTAGCCACAGCTAAAACTAATCTCAAAAAAGCAATTAGAAATTTATTTAATTTTAACTCCAAACTTATTTTCTTAATATAACCCAATAAAAATATCAAAGGATCAAGTGAAATTTAAAATTTAAAAATAGCTTCTAAAAGTTCCTTAATTCTATTCCAAAAGGGTTTCACCGTCTCGCATAACCAGGAAGAATGTAAAAACAAACCAACTTCCTTATGATTTCTGAAACATAAATCAGAAGAAGTAAACTTATATTTCTTTAATTTCTACAGAGTTAAGTATAACTGATTATAATGAACCAATCTATACATTTACAATTTTAGTCACACTGTCCTCACACAAGTTCATCCAATCATCCTGAGAAATAAATATGGACAAATCTTTTTTCCTATTTTAATTTAGATTTTTAAACATCTGGCTTAAGCATTTTAGTCTGCAATAAAGCATACATCTCAGATATAAATCCTGTCTTGTCACCATCTGTAAGTAAAATTTCAAATTCGTATGCCAAAATTATCCAAAAATAGAGCTTTATTTTGATAATAAGAGAAAAGAGTATTTGAGGATATTTCATATTTCTCTTTCATTCTTTGCAATTAAATAAAATATCCTGCTTCATTACAATCTTCTACTAATTTAATACCTTTCTGATCCCATAACTTCTGACTGTAAAGGTTGATTCATGAGTCTACCTACTCGTGCCTCTAGGATATCTTGCTCCATAATGATGCATTCCAAGTCTTCCAGCTTTTATTCCACAGGCTCCAAGTCTCTTAGCTCTTCTCATAACACATTCCAAGTCTCCCAGCTACCAGACCAGCAGGCCTCACGACCTCTACTTAACCAGCTCCAACCTCCCATTCTACCATGTCCTCTGTCACTAAACTCTTGCAACTTGAGGCCCCACTTCCTCCAGTTCCTATATCACAGTTCTTTTGGGAATGTTACTTTCCACACCAGAGATTCCCACACCAAGTCACAGAATTGTAATGGAACATAAGAAGTCACTGCAAGCTCAAAGCAGTTGAAATCCTTTTTTCCCAATTTTCCCAATAATTTTACTATCCAAAACCCAAGTTGATTCAGTTCCCAGCAGCTCTCCATGTGTAGCATTATGTGTAGCGTTATTAAAAGCTCTCATGACTGGAGCAAAAACAAATGGTTTTATTAGCTTATAACTAAGGGTAGGGTCTCACAGTAGTCTTTGGAAGGGTTCTGGGTTTAGGTGGGAAACCAGGGTTATATGTGAGCAGATGGGGGCAGATCCAGGAGTTGGGGCCAGCCATCAGCACAACACACTGCCAGTGAATCTTAGTTCACTTCATTCACCCCTTCCTGCAGAATTTAGGATCTGTGAATGAAGACAGAGAAAATGGGTTTAGAAAAAAAAGTCAAAAAGTACACAGTTATTTACAAATTTACAGATTTAAGCAGTCAGGTGGGTGGGTGGGGGGGGGTCTTGAGATCCTGTTGGAGCACCTTAGCACCAGGGGGCCTTGGACTCCTTTGGTCTCCTGGTCCACTTAGGAGGGAGAAGAGATGGGCTGGGTCTCTGGCTCTATGGTGGATGCATTTTCCTCCTGAACCAGATCACCTGAGGCCCTGACTGAGAGTGGTGAGAATGAGCTCCATGGCTCATAGGGCATTTGAGGCAACAGACCCTTTGTTCCGGTGGGTGCCAGGTCCCTGATGGAAACAGTGTTCATATAGGCGTACGTGGGATTAGCGTGGAGCAGTTTCACTTTTTCCACCAGGGCATTGGCCTTGCTTCTCCTTACGTGCTTCCTGAGAAGGACTGGAACAGGAGATGTAAGCCAGGTTGGGAGTGTGGTTCCCGATAGCGACCTTCTTTCAAAATTGAATAGAGCTTGTTAGGAATAGGGTTGGTATCGATCGGATGGAATGAAGCGCCATAGGAAGGACTTCCTGCCAGCGTGGGTCTGGAAGGCCTCTTGACTTCAGCGACAGTTTGACAGCCTTCCAGACCGTGGCTTCTCCTTTTCAACCTGTCCATTCCCCGGGGATTGTAGCTAGTAGTCCTGCTGGATGCAATGCCCCTTTCCAGCAGGTAATGACGTAACTCGTCACTCATGAAAGATGAGCACTGGTCACTATGAATATGCCTGGGATACCTGAACAGGGCTAAAATGGAGTCTAGGGCCTCTATGACTGATGAAGTGGTCGTGTTTGGACATGGAATGGTGAACAGGAAGTGGGAGTACTCATCAATGATAGGAGGAAGAAAATGTTCCTGTTCATGGAGGAGAGAGGTCCCTTAAAATCGACACTGAGCCTTTCGAAGGGCCTGGATGACTTGATCAGGTAAGCCTTTGTGAGGCAGTAGAAGTGCAGCAAGACCTGGTCATTTCCCTGACATGGAGTAGGGCAGATTGCGCGCCTTGACAAAATGAGCCATGCGGGTAACCCCTGGATGAAAGAGCTCATTATGCAGAGACCAGAGTTGGCCGGTGTGTGCAGAGGCATAACTTCCTCTGGATAAGGCTTCTGGAGGGTCATTAAGGGCTTCTGGCCAATAGGGAATGTCATAATTGTAGATGGAGAGCTCGATCCTCCACCTAGCAAACCTGTCACTCTTGATTTTGTCCGTCTTGACATTATTAAACAGGAATGTGACAGAGTGCTGGTCAGTGAGGAACATAAATCTTCTATCAGCCAGGTAGTGTCTCCAGTGCCTCACGGCTTCTACAATGGCTTGAGCCTCCTTTTCCACAGAGTGGTTTTGGAGTTCGTGGCCTTGAAATGTCTGAGAAAAGAATGCAACCGGACTGCCCGCTTGGTTGAGGGTAGCAGCCAGGGCTACGTCCAAAGTGTCAATTTCCACTTGGAAAGGTACCTTCTCATCCACCACGTGCATGGCTGCTTTTGCAATGTGATTTCAGAAGTAGTTAAAAGCCATTTGGGCTTCAGCTGAGAGGGGGAAAGTTGTGGCATTTAAGAGAGGGTGAACCTTATCAGCGTATTGAGGATTCCACTGGGCCTAATATGAGGAAAACATCCAGGCATCTCCTCAAAGCTTTTGTGGTCCTGGCAATGGGTATCTCTAACAGGGGGAACATCCTATTTGGGTTGGGGCCAATTATACCATTCTCCACCACATACCCAAGGATAGCCAGATGTTTGTCTTGAACATGTACTTGCTAGAGTTATAAGTAAGTTTTGGAGGTTTTGCTGCATGGAGAAAGCTCTGGAGGTTATCATCATGGTCTTCCAAGGTATGGCCACAGATGGTGCCATTATCAAGGTAGGGGAATGTAGCCTTCAACCTGTACTCATCCACCATTCTGTCTATCTGCCTCTGGAAGATAGAAACCCCATTAGAAAGGGGCCCTCTGGAATTGATAGCGATGACCGTTAGCCTCAAATGCCATATATGGACGGCATTTATTAGCTTATATTTGAAAATGAGGTCTCACAGTAGTCTTCAAAAGGGTTTTGGATTTAAGTGGGAAACTAGGGTTATATGTGAGCATATGGGGGGAGAGCTGGGAGGTGGAGCCAGCCATCAGCACAACACACTATTAGTGAATCCAAGTTCACTGCACCATGTTGTGAATTCTAGATGACCATGGAAAGTTCTGCTCTAAATATTGGGAGGGGCTCATTCAGAAACTATTGCAGAGCACAAACATGATTACATTGGTAACTGAGTCGAGTTTCCTGATCTCTATGGTAGATTCATAGGTCATGGTTAAATCAATGAAAATAACATTATAGTGGGAACACAAAGCGGAGAATCGAGAATACCATCTTCCCAAGCTCCAGGCAACGTAAGTTGAAGTCACTCATTGCTCATACCTGCCTTTCCAATTCCAGAGACAAACCATGTCGATGATTAAACTCTTTGAACTAAATGGGATTAAGTTTTTCCTGAACAGAAAACCATCTTGTCACTGAATGGATTATCCCTCAAAGTCCAAGAACCAACTCATTTATTTTTGCTGAAAAAAAGTGACTGTCAATTTATTAAACAAATATTAAAGGTTTTGGAAAAAAGGTCCAGAATTTTAAAGTCCTGATTATGAATAGATATAGTTTCAATTACACAGTTTTCTAAACAGAATTTACTCTCTCCCTCTGTCATTTCAGTTTGGTTTATCTTTAAGATTTCAACTGTTCAATTTGGATTTGCAAGAAGCGTATTTATGAAGGCCGTTTATCCCAACCTTTATGTCACAATGAAATTTTTCTACCTTGTCCAAATTGAAGTTCAGATGACGCACCCATGAATTTCTATTCTTATCTTAACTCAGGCATTTGTAGTTCCCCAAATTAAAGAGCCAAATTAACATAATGAAAGGGACTCAAGGTTCTTACACTGATGGTCTAACTGAGAATAGAACCAACAGAATATGTGGAATACAGATGTGGGATAATTCCACAATGGAACGAACGAGGCCCCACAAAAGATAAAGGTGCAATTCTCAAGCTAATAACATCCTGCAATTCCATCCCCTTGTTATCCAGGTGACCCCAATATTGGGAAGCCTCAATACAACGAACTTGCTTGTTTGTTAACCTGATGTCATTTTGACATGAATTCAATGAAAATCGGCTCAATCTTAAAATCATATAGCACTGAAGCAGGGCTTTCTGAATGGTTCAATATCGGGAGAGTACTCGTCTCTACAGATATTAGGACAGGGTATTCTAGGTTCCGACCTCCCTCTGCTGAAAAGGTTCTTTCACAGAGTTCAACTGAGCCTTTTGCTCCTTACATTAAAACTATGCCCTTTAGTTATCACAATTCGCGAAGCAGACTCTGACTTGGAGGAGGGTTTGAGTATAGGAACAAGGATACCTTACTGCAGCTGTACAGAGCCTTGGTGAGACCCCACCTGGAGTATTGTGTGCAGTTTTGGTCACCTTATCTAAGGAAGGATGTCTTGCAATGGAGGGAGCGCAGAGGCGATTCACCAGGCTGATACCTGGAATGGCAGGAATGACTTATGAGGAAAGATTGCGCAAATTGGGATTGTACTCGCTGGAATTTAGAAGATTGAGAGGGGATCTCATAGAGACATATAAAATTCTGGCAGGACTGGACAGAATGGATGCAGATGGGATGTTTCCAATGATGGGAAAATCCAGAACCCGGGGCCATGATTCAAGGATAATAGGCAAACCATTTAGGACCGAGATGAGGAGGAATTTCTATACCCAGAGGGTGGTGAATCTGTGGAATTCATTGCCACAGAGGGCAGTAGAGGCAGGTTCATTAAATATATTTAAGAGGGAATTAGATATATTTCTTCAGTATAAGGGTATTAAAGGTTACGGAGAGAAGGCGGGGACGGGGTACTGAACTTTAAGATCAGCCATGATCTCGCTGAATGGCGGAGCAGGCTCGAAGGATCAAATGACCTACTCCTGCTCCTATCTTCTATGTTTCTATGTTTCTATGTTTCTATGTTAGGGCATCTAAGTTTGCTGGTGACACTAAATTGAGCAGAAAAGCTAATAGCATAGAGGACACAGAGAATAAGAGAGAGTGAGCAAGGGTCTGGAATTTGGAGTACAGCATGGTTAAATGTGAAGCCATCCACTTTAGAATGAAAACTTGTAAACTGGACTATTATTTAAATGGTGAAAAATTGCAGCATGCAGTTGTTCAGAGGGACTTGGGAGTGTTTGGGCAAAGGCTTAATTTGTAGGTGCAACAGGTAAATCAAGAGGTTCTACTGCATCAGTATGGGATATAGGTGAGGATGCGTTTGGAGAACCATGCAGTTCTGGTCTCCTTAATTGAGAGAGGATAGACTGGTTTCATGACAGTGGGTGAGAAGATTAGCCAGGTTTATTCCAGAAATTAAGGGGTTGGCTTATGATGAGAGTTTGCTTTGTCCATGACTACACTCAATGGAGTTCAGAAGGACGAGGGGAGAAATCTTAAGGACACATAGAAAATTATGAAAGGAACAAATAACTGTTGCTGGCAGACGAGACTAGAATGAGGGGACACAGCCTCAAGATTGGGAGGAGTACACTTAAGACAGAGGTGAGGAGGAGCTGCTTTTCCCACAGAGGAGTGAATTAGCCGTGGAATTCTTTGCCTAATGTAGAAGAAGAAGAGGCTGCCTCATTAAATGTACTTAAGACATAGATAGATTTTTGAATAGCATAGTTAAGGATTATGAGAAACGGCTGGGTAAATGTAGCTGAGCACACAGTCCGATCAGTCACGATCTTATTAAATTTTGGATGATATGGTCTATGCTTGTTCCCATTCATAAGTTTGTATGCTTCATCTATCCCCCCATAATGCTGTATTACTCTTATTTCAGGATTCAGGATTATTTTATTGTCATGTAATAAAACAGATGTAATATTACACCAAATTGCACTTAGTCTGCTGCAAGACAGGCAAAGATTTGCCGTCTGCAGAAATTGCCCAGCACCCCTTACAGTCAAAGAAAAAGAAGCAAAAGGCAGTCTCTTCAGAGTCAGTAAGAGTCTGTGGATTTGTCTCCAGTGGTCCCGTAGCCTCCGGAGTCACACAGACTTTAGTCCACGCCATCGGCAACCCAAGCTCTGGACCCAAACCTCCAATATGATCAGAAAACCTTCATCCCCCGAGGCCCCTCGGTAGCCCCTCCTGCCCTCAGCACCCTCTTGCAACCTGGTTCCGATACCTGGTGCCCCCTTCAGCCAGACTCAAGCCAATCTCCTGTAGTCCACAGTCTAGTGTGAGTCCTTTGTCCACAAGATGCCAGCAGCCTGCAGTCTACGTCGTGGCTTCGTCTCGAGCCACCAACAGCCTGTGTGTTCTTCATCCACAGAGCCCCTCACTTTTCTGCCACCATGGTCACCGTTCTTTCTCAAATGCGGGATGTTCTCCCTGTTTTATGGTGCCCTGTGGCCGTTCTCGGCTTCCCCAGATTCTGCAAGGCCGCTTCCAGCACAGATGCCAACATCTTGGATCCAGACCCTGAACAGGATGTTTAAAGCCTGTACAGAGCTGCCAAAAGTTGGACTGGACAGTAGAACCCTGTGGAGCAGCACTGTGTCTCTGCTCCTTGCTCTCCCAGGGTCTGCACTAGCTCCAGCATTATTTTCAGTCTAACCTCCTTTGCTTCAAGGAAAATAAATTTAAGCTAGCCAGTCGCTCCTCAAGGGCTCTGTGAGCTTGTCAGAGCAATAAATGGTCAGTTTGTGCGTCCCGTGGCCATACCTCACCCGCCAACAGTCCAAAATTAATGCCTCGATTTGTGAAAATCCACGCTGATTCAATATCTGGAGACCAAGAAGATCTCATCCATTGTTTTGGCAAATGACATCTACACGGCAAGGTAATAATTATGGGCAGTGATTCACTATCTAGTACTAAACTCACCCCGCTCATCTTCATGGCAAAGCTCAAGTTTGGTAGAGTAAAAGATATTCAATCCATTGCAATTTCACATTTCTAAACAACGAAGGTGCAATTACCAGCAGTACTTATAATGCAATGACTATACAAGCAAACGGAGTGCAAAAGCCTGATGAAGATCACATGGTCAAGCAATGCTGGCCAAAAAGATCAACTGCCAGAAAAGTATTGGATTTCATACACAGGCACCTCAGCAAAAAAAAGTGTCTCTGAAGTGTCATCGCTGTAGCAACGTAGGAAACACTGCCAATTAAACTCAAAAAAACAGCAATGTAGTTTCGCTTATGCTGTTTTAGGGATAATTAATGGCCAGAACACCTAGAGTAAAGACCTGGCTCTGCCTCAGTACAATGACACTAAACCTTTTGCATTCACATAAGAGAGCAGGTTGAACATCAAGTTCAAGCTTTATTAAAAAGTGTTATGCTGCATCCGGTGCAGTACCTGCCTGGATTATGTCATCAGGGCTCGAGAGTGAGATTTAAACCAACAGCTAGCAATTAAGAGTGGAGACAACTGCCTTAACGGCCACAACAATAGCCCTAGACTGCTTACTACATTATTAACTCATTCTCAATGCAGAGGATAAGATTTGATCATTTGTTACCTGCATGGCTTCCTCGAAGAGCATCTTTCTGGAGATGGAAGCTGTTAACAGCAGGTCTTGCGGATGCTGAGAGAGTCTTAGCAATGGGGAGATTTGGTGGAGAATAGCTACCTCTCAATTTACAGCACAGGGCAAACAGTGCAGTGACGTTATCAGAGGACGTGTGTGTAATGAAGAAAGTGCATAGAGTAAACAAGCTGTGGTGATAACCTACTCCATTGATTGCAAACCGGGTAAACGTATACCTGAGCAATCCAACCATCTGTTTCCACCTTTCCTGAACTTAAAAACTAATTTGTTTTCTCTTCTTCTGTTCTGATGAAGGACCTTCAACCTAAACCATTAACTCAGATGCTGCCTGGCTGGCTAAGAGTTTCCAGCATTTTTGTTTTTTTTTGTATGAATTTTAACTCCGTGATGGCCTGTTTCCGCTCCTTAAATGGTTATATGGTTATGTTGTCTTCATTGGCTGAGCCCAGAACAATTCCAAATAGCACCAGTCTGGAGAAAAAGAAAGAAATACAGAGGGAGAGTGAAAGAGTGAGTGAGTGTGGAAATATAATGGGATTAATATAAATGAATGCTTAATTGACCAAAAGATCCACTCATCTTATTTAACCCTATAAATTTAAGATATCTTCCAAAACCTGGGCACTATTCTCAAAGTTCTGTTTCGGTTCTTTGGCTAGTTCAGACATTCAGTGACTCTGAAGGGACTCTCTTTTGCTTCTCTTTCTGTCTTACTGTAAGGGGCACAGAGCAACACTAACGGGGACTCTTTTTATGCCTCTAGCATGCAGAAGGCAATTTTATGTAATTTTACATGTTCTGTACATGACAATGAAGGAATCTTATATCTTGAATCATTCCAAGAATTCCAATATCTTACAGAAAACTACAGCACAGCATGGTTAGCACAGCACTGTTACAATGCCATCGACTGGGGTTCAGATCTGGTGCTGTGTGTAATGATGTCCTCCTTGTATCTGCATGCGTTTTCTCCAGTGCTCCAGGTTCCTCCCACCTTTCAACCGGTACAGGGGCTGTAGGTCATTTGGGTGCAATTGGGCGGCATGGGGTTGTGGGCCGAAAGGGCCTGTTACTGTGCTCTATTGAATCCGCTGCTGTCTGTAAGGGGTTGGCATGTTCTTCCTGTGGCCTGGATGGGTTTCCTCCTTCTGCTCTGGTTTCCTCCCACATTCCAAAGGCAAATCTGGTTAGTTGATGAATCGGTCACATGGGTGGGCTCACACACAAGCTCGTGGGCCAGAAGGGGCCTGTTACTGTGCTGTATCTCAAAATTAAATTAAGTAAAATTAAGATAGAATCAGTCATTGTGGTGGGGGGGGGGGGGTGGAGGGGGGTGGGAGGGGAATAGCAGGCAACAATCAGACAAATCTTGAGCAGCAAGGAAAAAAATTACTTTTCTAGTTATCTGAGCATCCCTTTCCCAGATATGCCAGATATCTCGGATCACCACCTACCATTCGGTACCACAACTCCTTGGTTAAAAATAAGGCATCCTCTGCTTTATTGACAATGGAATGTATGTGTTTTGTTGCTTCACAGTGTTAATAAAAGGAAGTCAGGATGAAAAAACAATATGTTCATTTCCCCTGTGATTAAACCTCACCATTGTGTTGTAATTGTATACAAATCTAAATTTAGCTTTAATCTGATACTCTATGGAGTCATAAAGTTGTACGTCATGATCACAGGCCTTTTAGTCCAGCTTGCCCATGCCAACCAAGTTCTGTACCTAAACTAGCTCTATTTGCTAATGTTTGATCCATATTAAAGCTTTCTTAACTTTCTCAAGGCAGCACGTTGGTGTAGCAGTTAGCACAATGCCTTTACAGCCCCAGCATTCAGGACCGGGGTTCGAGTCCACAGTGTCTTGTGTGGGTTTTCCTGCAGGTGTTCTGGTTTCCTCCTGTGAGAGATGAGTAACACTGATCTAAAAGAAAAGTGAGGATTGTGAGAGATGAGTAAAAACTGAAATAAAAATATGAAGATAAGGAAACTAGTATAGATATATGTGTAATGAATAAAGCCAGTATGAATAGGATAAGAATAGATATTAGAATGTAGGAAGTAAAGTTAGTCTGAATAGGATAAGGGTCTTCTAGCCCTAGATAGAATTAGCAAGTTCTGCATATGAAGAGGTTGTAGCCCTGAGGGTTGGGAAGGTGTGAATTAGAACAAAGGCAGGTTTGTGAATAAGGACAATAAGGACAATGACATGATGGGACACGACAGGATACCCCCTGGTCCTCCAAGTTCACAGAAACAGCACGTTGGCAGACAGGATTGCCTAATGCCAAACCCATCCAGGAGGCAGAAGAATATAAGGGGAAGGGTATTCCTATACTGAAATCAACTGTATAAAAGTTGGGTGAGCCCCAGTATATGTGTGTATTCCCAGAGTAAGGGGAAGCACCCAACTTTGCATTGTTATATGATAAATGTTCTTTGTTCTCAATTTTTGTCTCGAGCAATTTCTGTGAAGATACTTCTGTTTCTAACAAATGGGGACTCGTCCGGGATCCCACTCCCTCCACTGACAGAGTGCCCAACGATGGGGGTAGGTGCACCCCAGCTGATTCAGCTGGACTCACGGACGAAGGGTGACTGGTCAGTTGGTGAAGCAAGTGATATCCGAGAAGAGGCATTGAGAACAAACAACGAGAGGATGTTAAGGAAGCGCACTAGAACTAGCTGGATTGCTGCCCGTACCACGAGCTAGTGAGGGTAGAAATAGGAGGATGTGGAGGATGAATGCATGGCTAAAGAGATGGTGCAGGGGGCAAGGGATAAGATTTCTGGATCATTGGGATCTCTTCTGGGGAAGGTCGGACCTGTACAAGAGGGACGGACTCCACTTGAACTGGAGGGGGACCAATGTGCTGGCAAGTAGATTTGCTAGAGCTGTGGGGGTAGGTTTAAACTAGTTTGGCAGGGGGGTGGGGAACAGAGGGTGAGAGCAGTGTCCAGGGAGTATGGTCACCTAGCTAGGAATAAAAAAGATAAGAAAGGTAGGATGGAGATTAGGGTAGAAGGTAAAAAAGAGAATATATGTGAGGGTCATTCTCTGAGATGCATATATTTTAATGCAAGAAGCATAGTGAACAAGGTAGATGAGCTGAGAGCATGGATAGATACTTGGCGTCACGATATTGTGGCAATTAGTGAGACCTGGCTACAGGAGGGGCAGGACTGGCAACTTAATGTTCCGGGATACATTTGTTTTAGATGTGATAGATCAGAGGGTAAAAAATGAGGAGGAGTTGCTCTGCTTGTTAGGGAGGACATTACTGCCGTGAGGTGGCAGGATGGTATGGAGGGATCGACCAATGAGGCTGTTTGGGTGGAATTGAGGGGTGGAGGAGGCAAGAGGGTGCTAATAGGGGGGTATTACAGACCACCAAATGGGCCAAGGGAATTAGAGGAACAAATTTGTAGGGAGATAACGTATATGTGTGAAAATCATAGGGTAGTGATCATGGGAGATTTTAACTTCCCACACATTGATTGGGATACCCATACGGTTAGAGGGCTGGATGGGCTTGAGTTTGTTAAATGTGTTCAGGATTGTTTTCTAAATCAGTTAGTAGAAGAACCGACTCAGGATGGTGTAATACTGGATCTCCTGTTAGGGAACGAGCTAGGTCAGGTAGCGGACATTAATGTTGGAGAACCAATTGGGTCTAGTGACCATAATTCTGTTAGTTTTAGGGTAGTTTTAAGGAAGAGCAAGGAGAGGCCTAAAGTTGAGGTTCTGGATTGGAAAAGAGCAAATTTCGTAGGAATAAGAAGGGATTTGGGGAGTATTGAGTGGGACAGGATATTTTCAGGTAAGGATGTTAATGAAAAATGGAGGATATTCAAAAAAAGAAATTTTGAGGGTACAGAGTAGTTATGTCCCAGTCTGGATCAAAGGAAAGCTGGAAGTCATAGGGAGGCTTGGTTTTCGAGGAATATTGGAAATTTGGTTAGGAGAAAAAGGGAGGTGTACAAGAGGTATAAAGAGCAGGGAGCTGAGAAGTTGAAGGAGGACTACAAGGAGTGTAGAAGGAATCTTAAGAAAGAAATTAGAAAGGCCAAAAAAAGGCATGAAGAGGCTTTGGCTGACAGAATAGAAATAAATCCAAAGGGTTTCTATAAGTACATTAAAAGTAAAAGATTAGTGAGAGATAAAATTGGACCCCTTGTAGATAGCGAGGGTAGGCTGAGTGAGAAGTCTGAGGAAATGGGGGAAATTTTAAATGATTTCTTTGCCTCGGTATTCACTAGGGAAAAAATGTCGAACCAGTTGAAGTAAAAAAAATAG
The DNA here is from genome assembly GCF_036971445.1 of Narcine bancroftii. NCBI lineage: Eukaryota > Metazoa > Chordata > Chondrichthyes > Torpediniformes > Narcinidae > Narcine > Narcine bancroftii. The sequence goes on from NC_091477.1 coordinate 50,789,040, forward strand.
TGGGGAGGTCATGAAGCATATAAGGATAACCGAGGAGGTAGTGATGACTGTGTTAAAAAAGATAAAGGTGGATAAATCTCCCGGACCGGACAAAATATTCCCTAGGACACTCAGGGAGGCTAGTGGACAGTTAGTGGGGCCATTAACAGAGATATTTAGGATGTCACTGGTCACGGGAGTGGTACCAAAGGATTGGAGGGTGGCGCATGTGGTTCCTCTGTTTAAGAAAGGGTCCAAATGCAAACCTGGGAATTATAGGCCTGTAAGTCTGACGTCTGTGGTGGGCAAGTTGATGGAAAATGTTCAGAGGGATGCTATTTACAAATTTTTGGAGCTACAAGGATTGATAGGGAGTAATCAGCATGGTTTTGTCAGGGGTAGATCATGCTTGACAAACTTGATTGAGTTCTTCGAGGGGGTTACTAAAAAGGTTGATGAAGGGAAAGCTGTGGATGTTGTCTATTTGGACTTTAGTAAAGCTTTTGACAAAGTTCCCCACAGGAGGTTAGGAAAAAAGGTGGAGGCATTAGGTATAAATAAGGAGGTAGTGAAATGGATTCAGCAGTGGTTGGTTGGAAGGTGTCAGAGAGTAGTGGTAGAAAATTGTTTGTCCAATTGGAGGCCGGTGACTAGTGGAGTTCCTCAGGGTTCGGTCCTGGGTCCACTATTATTTGTTATATATATTAACGATCTGGATGTAGGGGTAGAAAATTGGATAAGCAAGTTTGCGGATGACACAAAGATTGGTGGTGTTGTGGACAGTGAGGTAGATTACCGTAGATTAAAAGGTGATTTAGGAAGGCTGGAGGTGTGGGCTGAGAAATGGTTGATGGAATTTAATACAGATAAATGTGAGGTGCTGCATTTTGCAAAGGCAAATTTAAATAGGTCATATACATTGAATGGTAGACAATTGGGGAGTGCAGAGCAACAAAGGGATTTAGGAGTTATGGTAAATAGTACCCTCAAGGCTGATACTCAGGTAGATGGTGTGGTGAAGAAGGAATTTGGAATGTTGGCCTTCATAAATCGGAGTATTGAATTCAAGAGTAGGGAGGTTATGATGAAATTGTACAAGGCATTGGTGAGGCCAAATTTGGAGTACTGTGTACAGTTTTGGTCACCAAATTATAGGAAAGATATAAACAAAATAGAGAGAGTGCAGAGAAGGTGCACGAGAATGTTGACAGGATTTCAGGGTTTGAGTTACAGGGAAAGGTTGTGCAGACTGGGGCTTTTTTCTCTGGAGCATAGAAGATTGAGAGGGGACTTGATAGAGGTGTTTAAGATTTTAAAAGGGCCAGACAGAGTAAATGTGGATAGGCTTTTTCAATTAAGAGTGGGGGAGATTCAAACTAGAGGACATGGTTTAAGATTGAAGGGGGAAAATTATAAGGAGAACATGAGCGGAAATTTCTTTACGCAGAGGGTGGTGGGGATGTGGAATGAGCTTCCAGCAGACCTGGTCGAGGTGGGATGATTGGTTACATTTAAGGAAAGACTGGATCATTACATGGATAAGAGGGGACTAGAGGGGTATGGACCAGGTGCTGGTCAGTGGGACTAGGAGGGTAGGGATTTGCTACGGCATGGACTAGTAGGGCCGAACTGGCCTGTTCTGTGCTGTAAGTGGTTATATGGTTATATGGTTATAGCTACTGGATCTCGGTAAGAGAAATTTTACTTACCTGTTAGTATGGGAGGTGTGAGTAGTAAGGAAGAGAGTTCTAAGGAAGGATGGGAAGATCAGATAACCAAGCAAAGTCCGTTAGGATTAATGTTATCTGATTGGGGTGCGGGGACAACCCGTGGGAAAGACAAACTGACCATGGTCAGGTATTGCTGTTTGGAATGGGTTAAAAGTCCGATAAAAGGGAGTTCAGTATATTGGCCAAAGCTCGGATCCGAGGATGACTGGATGTGTCAGACATTGAATATCTGGCTCTATCCAAACCAAAGAGATAATTTTGAGAGCAGGGAATATGCAGCCTGCTGGCTCAGGGGATCATTTGATCAACTGGTTTTGAATGAAAAGGAATGCAAGGACAAGAATGATAAGGAACCTTTTGTCCCTGAAACACAAGGATGGGATGTGTTACAGTCCCTTCCTCCACCTTATGTTCCTCCTATGCCGGCTCCTATCTTCCCACCCCCCCTCCTATGCTCTACCCTTCTGCACCTTCCCCTCCTCCCCCACAGCTAGAGAAAAGAGGAGAAAGTAGGGGTGGTATGATGACCCGTTCACAAAGTACTAGATTACCACCTCTATTGACAAGAGAGGGAGGTGACTTTAATTCAGAACAGTGTGAGACCCTCCGGGAAGAAAGGGCAGAACCCTTTAATTCATTTCCCGGAGAGCAGGAACCTAGACATAATAAGCCAGAAATTAACTGGATGAGACCTCTGCGGGAAGTTCCCGTGGGAGAGGGTCTCGGTTTCATAAATGTGCCCCTGAGCAGTACGGAGGTGCGTAACTTTAAGAGAGAAATGATTTCCCAGATAGAGGATCCTCAAGGATGTGCTGAACAATTAGATTAATTTTTGGGACCAAATATATATACATGGGATGAGTTAACATCTATCTTTAAAACATTGTTTACTTTGGATGAGCGTGGAATGATTCGTCAGGCAGGGATTAGAATCTGGGATAGAGAACACCAAGGGGGACCAGAGGCGATACCTGGAGAAGCTAAATTTCCCCTGGCAAAACTAAATTGGGATAAGAATACTAATGATGGTCGCACATTAATGGAAGAAATATAGGGTTAATCTGATAAAAGGAATCAGGGAATCTGTTCCAAAGGGACAGAATTTTAAGAAAGCATTTGAGGTTCCCCAAGGTCCTGAGGAGACCCCCTCTGCATTTCTGAATAGATTGCGCACGGCCATACAGCAATATGGGGGTCTGGACATAGAATCCCCAGCAGGTGAACAATTAGTATTAACGGGTTTCGTTACAAACTCAGCCCCAGACATTAGAAGGAAATTGCAGAAGACTGAGAATTGGCATGAGCAGGGAATAACCTAGCTTCTACAGATCGCACAAAGAGCATTTGTCCAGAGGTCTGAGGATAAGCAGAAAGGAAAGGCTAAGATTTTGATGCAGGCAGTCAAGGGAGTCGTGGAGGAACAATAAGGAAAGGGTAGGAACTGTGTGCCAGCTCCTGGACATTGGGAGGAGAGCCAGGGGTGGGGAAGTAGAGACCAGAGTAGATGGGGGAGTAGAGGAGGATTCCGGGGATGACGACCATTCCCGGGACCCTGTGGAGACCCAGGTAGAAATTGGGAAACAGGAGCATTAGTTTGCTACCATTGTAAAAAGGAGGGACACTTTAAGAGAGAATGCCCAATGTGAGCCAGGGAGATGCGATCCTACGCCCTGATGGAAGCAGATTATGAATAGGGGAGTCACGGTTCTCAATCAATACACACTGTGGGGCTGCACGGAGAACCATTGGTAAATTTAAACATAGGACCCCATAGTGACAAGATGGTATTTTTAGTAGATTCTGGGGCAGCCCGGTCTAGTATTTTACAACCACCCGAGGGTGTTAGGATAGAGGGGACAGTGATGATTTCGGGAGTAGGAGGAAGAGACTTTACAGTCCCTGTATTAAGAGATGTAAGAATGCAAATGGGAGAAAAGGTAATAACAGAGGATATTTTACTAGTTCCCCAAGCTGGAGTTTGTTTGTTAGGACGAGATTTACAGGATCAATTGGCTATCGGCACCAGACCACAGGAATCAGGTATCGGGATTCAATTGTATGTATTAAGCGAGGAAGATCAAGAACTAATAAATCCTGGAGTATGGGCAGAAAGAGGCAATAGAGGAGTGTTAGATATTCCTCCCCTGCAAGTTACTTTAAAAGATTCTGAACAAGTAATTAGACGAAAACAGTATCCAATTCCTATGGCTGGCCAAAAGGGGCTGCAGCCAGTAATTGACCAGTTGGTGAAAGATGGTATACTCGAACCTTGTATGTCACCTTTTAATACCCCAATTTTACCTGTCAAAAAACCAGACGGTACCTATCGATTAGTGCAGGACTTGAGGGAGCTGAACAAAATTATTCTCACCCGTCACCTAGTTGTACCTAATCCCTATACAATAATGGGTAAAATCGATCCCCATAGTAAATGTTTTAGTGTGATTGAGCTCAAAGATGCTTTTTGGACCTGTCCGTTAGCAAGAGAGAGCATAGACATGTTTGCCTTTGAATGGGAAAATCCTTTTACTGGACGCAAGAATCACAATGGACTGTCCTTCCCCAGGGCTTTACAGAATCACCATATTTATTCGGTCAGGTCTTAGAACAAATACTAGATGAGGCTCCTCGGAGAGAGAATTGTCAGTTGATACAATATGTTGATGATTTGTTAATTACGGGAAAAACGTACGAATTAGCTAAACAGTATACTGTAGAACTTTTGAATTTTCTGGAGAATAAAGGTCTCAGGGTGAGCGAATCCAAATTACAATTTGTTCAACCAGAAGTTATATACTTAGGTCATCTGGTAAGTCAGGGAACTAGGAAAATAAGTCCAGAGAAGATACGTGGTATTCTACAGATCCCACCTCCCAAGAATGCCCAAGAACTTAGGAAAGTCCTTGGTTTCGTGGGATACTGTAGAATCTGGATTGAAAATTATTCTAGCCTGGTCATATTTCTCTATGATAAACTCACGATTCTAGGGGGCGAAGCTGTTATCTGGACAGAGGAAGAGATTAAAGATTTTAACTTGGTGAAACAGAGCCTTATTAGTGCCCCAGTGTTGGCTTTACCTGACCTAAATAAGCCATTTGACCTATATACCAATGCGAAAGGAGGTGTAGCCACCAGAGTACTAACACAAGAGAGGGCAGGCTATAGACAGCCAGTTGCTTTTCTGTCAAAAGTTTTAGACCCTGTTTGTCGTGGTTGGCCAGAATGTGTGCAAGCCATCGCAGCCACTGCTATTTTAGTTGAGGAAGGATGAAAGATTACGTTTGGTGCCCCGATGATAGTTCACACCCCTCACACAGTCCGCAATATTCTCTTAAACGTGCTGGAAGGTGGCTCACAGACTCTAGAATTTTAAAGTATGAAGCGATCCTAATGGATAGGGATGATTTGACCCTGATTACGAATAAAGAACACAATCCAGCAGCTTTCTTGGTTTCTCCAAATTCTGACAATACCATAAATGAGTTAGAGCATGTATGTTTAGAGGTAATAGATTTACAGACCAACTTTAGAGAGGATTTAAGTGATGAGCCTTTACAGGAGGGTGAAAGGTGGTTTATTGATGGATCTTCTCGTTGCATTGATGGCACTCGCCACAATGGGTATAGTGTAGTGGATGGGAAAGAAGGAATAGTGATTGAAGTCGGTCGCCTTCCCGGTCATTGGTCAGCACAATCTTGTGAATTGTATGGCCTCTGTAGAGCTCTCCAGGGTCTAAAGAACAAGGTGGGCACTATCTACACGGACTCAAAATTCGCTTTTGGTGTAGTGCACACCTTTGGGAAGATCTGGAAAGAGAGGGGAATGATAACTGGAAAAGGACAAAAGTAAATCCATGAAAACTTAATTGTCCAATCCCTAGAGGCTCTTACATTACCTGAGGAAATAGCTATAGTACATGTCTTCTTTGGCTTGGCTTCGCGGACGAAGATTTATGGAGGGGGTAAAAAGTCCACGTCAGCTGCAGGCTCGTTGGTGACTGACAAGTCCGATGCGGGACAGGCAGACACGGTTGCAGCGGTTGCAGGGGAAAATTGGTTGGTTGGGGTTGGGTGTTGGGTTTTTCCTCCTTTGCCTTTTGTCAGTGAGGTGGGCTCTGCGGTCTTCTTCAAAGGAGGTTGCTGCCCGCCAAAACTGTGAGGCGCCAAGATGCACGGTTTGAGGCGTTATCAGCCCACTGGCGGTGGTCAATGTGGCAGGCACCAAGAGATTTCTTTAGGCAGTACTTGTACCTTTTCTTTGGTGCACCTCTGTCACGGTGGCCAGTGGAGAGTTCGCCACGCTATAGTACATGTACGAAGCCATCAAAGTGGTGACAGTCCTGAAGCCCAGGGAAACAGACAGGCAGATGCAGCTGCCAAACAGGCTGCGCTCACAGAGAAAATAGACATGCAGCTGAAGGCAGCGTTTGTGAAAGACTGGTTAATGACAAAGCTCACAACGGTCAGGCGGTTAAAGACACTTCTTCAGGAGTTCGAAAATCTTTCCATACCCAGGTTCAGACTTGACAACCTTGGTCCGGTGTGGGATGGACTAGACTTTTTATTGGTAACTGGAGTCTGATACCCACTGCCCTTATAGCAGCTGGACTCGCTATTCTGGCCATTATGGTGCTCCCCTGCCTAAAGACTTGTGTGCAGTATTTAATTCATCGAACCCCTCGTCAGAACACTATAACCCAAAGGATGTATGTTTCCCTAATTCTGTCTGATGATGCTGAGACTGCAGTTCGTTTACTGACCAGCTGGGAAAAAGACCAAGTTTGCAAGTAATACATTCCAGTTGAGAAGTCACGAAGCATAGCTAAAATAAAAGTGAGGATTGTGAGAGATGAGTAACACTGATCTAAAAGAAAAGTGAGGATTGTGAGAGATGAGTAAAAACTGATATAAAAATATGAAGATGAGGAAACTAGTATAGATATATGTGTAATGAATAAAGCCAGTATGAACAGGATAAGAATAGATATTAGAATGGAGGAAGTTAGTCTGAATAGGATAAGGGTCTTCTAGCCCTAGATAGAATTAGCAAGTTCTGCATATGAAGAGGTTGTAGCCCTGAAGGTCGGGAAGGTGTGAATTAGAACAAAGGCAGGTTTGTGAATAAGGACAATAAGGACAATGACATGATGGGACACGACAGGATAGCCCCTGGTCCTCCAAGTTCACAGAAACAGCACGTAGGCAGACAGGATTGCCTAATGCCAAACCCATCCAGGAGGCAGAAGAATATAAGGGGAAGGGTATTCCTATACTGAATTCAACTGTATAAAAGTTGGGTGAGCCCCAGTATATGTGTGTATTCCCAGAGTAAGGGGAAGCACCCAACTTTGCATTGTTATATGATAAATGTTCTTTGTTCTCAATTTTTGTCTCGAGCAATTTCTGTGAATGTACATAGAAACATAGAAACATAGAAGATAGGAGCAGGAGTAGGTCATTCGACCCTTCGAGCCTGCTCCGCCATTCAACGAGATCATGGCTGATCTTAAAGTTCAGTACCCCGTCCCCGCCTTCTCTCCGTAACCTTTAATACCCTTATACTGAAGAAATAGATCTAATTCCCTCTTAAATATACTTAATGAACCTGCCTCTACTGCCCTCTGTGACAATGAATTCCACAGATTCACCACCCTCTGGGTAAAGAAATTCCTCCTCATCTCGGTCCTAAATGGTTTGCCTATTATCCTCAAACCATGGCCCCGGGTTCTGGATTTTCCCATCATTGGAAACATCCCATCTGCATCCATTCTGTCCAGTCCTGCCAGAATTTTATATGTCTCTATGAGATCCCCTCTCAATCTTCTAAACTCCAGCGAGTACAATCCCAATTTGCGTAATCTTTCCTCATAAGTCATTCCTGCCATTCCAGGTATCAGCCTGGTGAATCGCCTCTGCACTCCCTCCATTGCAAGAACATCCTTCCTTAGATAAGGTGACCAAAACTGCTCACAATACTCAGTTTTGGAAACTTCTGTTTCTAACACTCCCATCATTCAAAACATACCGAGGGTGTAGGTTAATTGGGCGTAAATTGGGGGGCACGGACTCATGGGCCAAAATGGCTTTTACCATGCTGTATATTCCTGTCCAATTTTTTTTTAAAATGCTGCTAATTGTAGACTTCTCTATACCTTCCTCTGGCAGCTTAATCCATATACCCATCACATTCAAAATATTCACTTATTACCCATTTCCCCAAATAAAAAGACTTTGTATAGTTCTGTTAGAAATTAAAGTACCTTTAAAGAAATTGCTCGAGACAAAAATTGAGAACAAAGAACATTTATTACTACAACAATGCAAAGTTGGGTGCTTCCCCTTACCCTGGGAATACACACACATACTGGGGCTCACCCAACTTTTATACAGTCAATTTCAGTATCAGAGTGCCCTCCCCCTTACATTCTTCTGCCCCCTGGATGGGTTTGGCATAGGTAATCCTTCCTGCCTACGTGCAGTTTCAGTACACTTGGAGGACCAGGGGGTATCCTGTGGGTGCCCCATCATGTCATTGTCCTTATTCACACCTTCCTGATTCTCGGGGCTACAGTCTCTTGATATGCAGAGTTGACTCATTCTATCTAGGGTTGGCTAATTTCATATGTATAAATCTGTGTATGGTTAGCTAATTAGAAATGTATGACTTGGTACTTCTGTCCAGGGCTAGGAGACCCTTATCTGATCCAGACTACCTCAACTTCCTACATTCTATTGTACCTTACCATTCCTTATCTTAGTCCTATGGTCTTGTCACAAAGACTAGAAGATTCTTATGTTAATCGTGCTGACTCTGCTTTCCTGCATCCTAAGCCCCAAGCTTATCCTGTTTGAACTGGTTACAGCCATTTTACTGATGAACTTTAGTTTCTTCCATGTTCATAATTTTAGATCAATTTTCCCATCTCTCACAATCCTCACTTTTCTTTTAGATCAGTAATACTGATCTTTCACCATGATCAGTGTTACTGATCTTTGGCTACTAGTGTCAGTGTGACTGATCCTCCCCCTTCCTCACTTTTCTTTTAGATCAGTAATACTGATCTTTCAAGTGTAAGGTGTAGTTTTACCCAGCTGGTCAATAACCGAATTGTAATATCTGTGTAAAGTTTTTAGGTAGGGGAACACCATGAAGGTCAGAGTAGCGAGTCCAGCTGCTTATTAGGGTTGTGAGTATCAGGCTCCAGTTCTCAGTAAAGAGTCTAGTCCATCCCACATCAGTCCGAAGTTGCCACGTCTGAACATGGGCATGGGCAGATTCACGTTGAAACATTGAAGCAGTGTCTTTTAACCACCCGACTTTTGTAAGCATTGTCCTGACGAAGTCTGTGAGAAACGCTGCCTTCAGCAGCGAACGAGTAGCAGTAGTCAGGCGGTTCCGTTGAATTGTGGTTAGTATATGATGTCCTCTTCAGCCCCGAACCCTAGGGCCACCGATCTCCGAAGGCTGTTTGGAGCCTGATATTAAAGTGTCAAGCAGCTCACGTTGTTGGAAACTGGTGCTCCCCTTCACGGGGTGATGAAAAGTGACCAAGCTGGGGGGGGTTGTTTCTTGTGATTTAACTGTGTGTTGCAGCTTGTCTGCTAACATTAGCATATGTATCATTGAACTTGTGAGTTGCAGCCTGTCTGTGTACATTAGCATATATATTAACTCTCTCTCTCTCTGCTACATGTACAATCCTGACTACCATTCTGTCTGTCTTTGTCCCACCATGTCTTTTGTGCTATCGCCTCAAAACTCTTGTCTTTAATACCTGTGTAGGCTAAGAGACAAATTAAATGTACTCCACTAAAGCTGTTCAGTTCCCCTGGTCCGTATTGGAATCCCTTGTTAACCCATATTCCACTATGACTATACATTAAATCTATGCCCTGTCTACATTTTAAAGGAGCACAATTGTAACCTCTGCTGCCCCTATTCCAGGGGGACTTAAAACATAGCGAGTACTGAAGTGACATATCCATTTAACGAACAATATTCCAAAAAATGAATAAACAACAATAAATGTAAAACCCATTGAAAACAGCAATAAAATACAACAATAACTGAATAAACAACAATAAATAAACCATTAAAATACGACAATAAATGTAAAACCCATTAAAATACGGCAATAAAGAATACAACAATAACTGAATAAACCATTAAAATACGACAAAAATGTAACATTACGGCACTTTGTCACGGCGCAGTGTAAGTTTCAGGTCTGATGGATGAGGGACTGCACGCCAGGTTGGGGTTTGAATCTGTGTGTCGTGATGTTGTGGTTCAGAAGCTGGTTTAATTCTTTGAATGTGGGTCCAGCCTTTCTCTCTTGTTCTTACTGCGGTGTCTGTAATTAAAAGTACACAGAAGGGACCATCCCAGGCAGGTTTTAGTTGATCCTCTTGCCATGCTTTTACATATAACCAATCACTAGATTTTAATAAAATGAATAACAATCTGACTTTCCTTTGTGTTAGTGTAAAAATTGTAAAATGAAACACAAACCATATTTCCATGGGTTTTGAATATGTTAGACCTTATTAAAATGCAGTTGGAGCTGCTTGTCTGTATGGGGCACAACCCTCCAATTTGTTAGAGTGAGTACATAACAGACATTGCAGCACAAGAGCCCCTGCAAGAGAACTTGAAACATATTCCACCTTTAGTTCTGCCTTAAGTAAAATGCCTTGTGCCACAGCTCACAGGAGCTGGCCTTATTTAAAACAGTCTGTAAAACAGGCACCAAAAAAAAGTTAAAAGATGTTCTTTTGAAGATTGCACACACAATCATTTAAGTACAGGCTAGTTTCTATTATATTCCACTTAAAAGTTCTGCTGCATGAATCCTGGAGCTTGTGGAGTCATTATTGAATCAAGAAATATTGGTGCCATGCCAATCTCATTCTAACATGCCAATTTCTCCAGTCCTTAAGTCAAGATGTACTGAATAGCATCTGGTACAAGATCTGTAAGTTCTTAATGATATTATTATTCTTATGCACCCAATTGTTCTGAACGATGCCACCAATTTAAATCATATTCCACCTATTGCAGTACTCACACAGCACCATAGACCAGTTCGCAGGTTTATTTCTCCATTAAGCTGAATCCACTCGCGCAGGGTTTACCTCCGTGATCATTTACAATGTAACTTCCGCACTACCGGATTTAAATATAAACCTGATGAATGGGGGAAAGTTATCATGAATTAAATAACAGCGGCAATACAGAGAAATTGTGCTGAGGCATTAATTTCACTCCAGAGGAAAATGCACCAGAGAAATGAATGATTAAACTTATAGGAATCCCCATAGGAATCCCCAGAGGTATCTTTATTCTCCAGAGGTGGGTGATCTTTAAACTCACGGACCTTGACTGCTGAATGTGTAGAAGAAATACCTCTAACTGCAAGACAAGAGCCTGTAGCCTCAATTTCAAGTGCCACAGTGCACTTAAAGGGACATGCACACTCCTGCTTCAACTGGCTGAACCAGCCACTTTACACATCAGATCCTTTCTTTATCTTACATACACTTAAAATAAGACGTGTAGAACTCACCCTATTTGCGCAAACATTTCTCCCTGCAAATGTTATAACATCACTATTCTCAGGTAGTCCCTGTGCAAAATCACATTTGAATACAATTTATTTCATAAATTGGAATTAACTGGTAGTTAAATTCGCTAATTCTACAGTATTGAAAAACGATCATTTATGACATTTAAATTTTAGCATGAATTTTAATCAATATTGGTCAGTGACTGAAGTGGGAAGTCGTGATTTATGAAATTATCTCTGGTCTCTACTCTCCCACTCCCTGCACTTCTCCCAACATTCAGGAGCTGGCACACAGTCCCTGCCTTTTCCATGTTACTCATCTACTATTACTTTAACTGCTTGCATCAAAATGTTAGCCTTTGCTTTCTGCTTATCCTCAGATGTCTGGACAAATGCTTTTTGTGTGATCTGTAGAAGCTGGGTTATTCCCTGCTCATGCCAATTTTCTGTCTTTTGTAATTTTCTCCTAATGTCTGGGGCTGAGTTGGTAACAAAACCTGTTAGTACCAATTGTTCCCCTGCTGGGGATTCTATGTCGAGACCCCCATATTGTATATATATTTGGTCCCAAAAATTGGTCTTAACTGTTCGGCACATCCCTGGGGATCTTCTATCAGGGAGGTCAGTTCTTTCTTAAAGTTACGCACTTCAGTACTGGTCAGGGGCACATTTACGAAACCGAGACCCTCTCCCATGGGAACTTCCCGCAGTGGTCTCATCCAATTGGTTTCTGGCTTATTAGGTCTGGGTTCCTGCTCCCTGGGAAATGAATCAAAGGGTTCTGCCCTTTCTTCCTGAAGAGTCTCACGCTGTTCTGAATTAAAGTTACCTCTCTCTCCTGTCAACAGAGGTGGTAATCGAGTGCTTTGTGAGCAAGTTATCATACCACTCCTGCTCTCTTCTCTCTTCTCTAGTGGTGGGGGAGGTGGGGAAGGTGCAGAAGGGTAGGTTATAGGAGGGGAAGGAAAGATAGGAGCCGGCATAGGAGGAACATAAGGTGGAGGGAGGGAATGTAACACATCCCAACCCTGTGATACAGGGACAAAAGGTTCCTCCTCTCTCTTATCCCTGAATTCTTTCTCATTCAAAACCAGCTGTTCAATGGATCCCTTGAGCCAGCAGGCTGCATATTCCCTGCTCTCAACGTTGTCTTTCTGGTTTTGATAGAGCCATAGGTTCAAAGCTTTACACATCCATTCATCCTCGGATCCGAATTTTGGCCAGTACACGGAGCTCCCTTTAACCGGGTATTTAACCCATTCAATACAACAATACCTGACCATCGTCAGTTTGTCTTTACCACGGGTCTTTCCTGTGCCCCACTCAGATAACATCAACCCAAGCGGGCTGTACGTAGCTATCTGGTGGTCACGTCCTGTGTCAGGACTCTCCTCTTTACTGCCCGTTATTCCCATGTTTAGAAACAAGTAAAATACTCTTACCGAGTTCTAGTAGTACTACTCTAGCGCGCTTCCTTCCGCCGTTTGTTCTCAATGCCTCTTCTCGGATATCACTCGCTTCTTCCACTGACCAGCCACCCGTCGCCCGTGAGTCCAGCTGAATCAGCCGGGGTGCACCTACTCTCGTCGTCGGGGTACTCTGTCAGTGGAGGGAGTGTGATCCCGGACGAGCCCCCATTTGTTAGAAATTAAAGTACCTTTAAAGAAATTGCTCGAGACAAAAATTGAGAACAAAGAACATTTATTACTACAACAATGCAAAGTTGGGTGCTTCCCCTTACCCTGGGAATACACACACATACTGGGGCTCACCCAACTTTTATACAGTCAATTTCAGTATCAGAGTGCCCTCCCCCTTACATTCTTCTGCCCCCTGGATGGGTTTGGCATAGGTAATCCTTCCTGCCTACGTGCAGTTTCAGTACACTTGGAGGACCAGGGGGTATCCTGTGGGTGCCCCATCATGTCATTGTCCTTATTCACACCTTCCTGATTCTCGGGGCTACAGTCTCTTGATATGCAGAGTTGACTCATTCTATCTAGGGTTGGCTAATTTCATATGTATAAATCTGTGTATGGTTAGCTAATTAGAAATGTATGACTTGGTACTTCTGTCCAGGGCTAGGAGACCCTTATCTGATCCAGACTACCTCAACTTCCTACATTCTATTGTACCTTACCATTCCTTATCTTAGTCCTATGGTCTTGACACAAAGACTAGAAGATTCTTATGTTAATCGTGCTGACTCTGCTTTCCTGCATCCTAAGCCCCAAGCTTATCCTGTTTGAACTGGTTACAGCCATTTTACTGATGAACTTTAGTTTCTTCCATGTTCATAATTTTAGATCAATTTTCCCATCTCTCACAGTTCTTTATCTTAACGTATGAAATTTAGTCCTTGGATGGATAAAGATGCAATTTTTCATATATAGAAAAGAGACTAATGAAGAGTTATGTATGTGTCATTTGTAAGGTGGGGGTTTCTGAAACACCATGCTAAATCATGCTTGCAAACTCCTCATAAAATCAGTTTTGAAAAGGGTTTTGTTCTGTATATACACCTGCATGATGACATTGTCACTGTGTACTGGGGGAAAGAACTCCCCCTCCCCCCCCCCCCACTCAAGTACTCCAGACAGTTAAGGGAAGATTTAAAAGGGAAATGCCAGATTTTCAACACAGTGGACCCCACAGCCTCAGCCACAGAGAACAAAGGACAAAAGTCTCAAAATTGGCAGGAAATACAGAGGTAAAGTTTGGAGAATTCATGGGGGGGAGGGTGGGGGGAGGGTGGGGGGAGTCAGAAGAAAGCTGGTTTACCAATGTAGAAAGATTTGATCACTACTGTCTAGGCCATAATATTGATGAGACACCACCTTTAAACCGAAAACAATGAGTTTTTTTGAGCCTATTGGGTAGTAAAACATTTGATCAACTCAAGTCTCTGCTCGTCCCTGAGAATCTAGGAACAAAATCGTATACACAATTGTGTAGAACAAAAGAAGTGCATCTAAGTACCAAATCACTGGTTATGGCTGAAAACTAGAGATTTTATGAGAGAAAACAAAGAACAGGTGAAACTGTAAGTGAATACTTCGCAAAACACTCTAATTTTTTTGATCAATTTGTAACCCAAGCATTATGAGACCATTTAGTGGAGGGTTTGGCTGACCACAATACCAAAACAAAAATTACTAAGCATGGACGATGTAACACTGGATGTAGGATCACAGCAAGAATGCTTCCACTGTGGGAAATACAACCACAGTCCAAATGATGATTATTTCAAGGAATCCAGATGTCATCTCTGTGATAAAGGAGGACATATCAGGGCCAGATGCCCGAGGAAAAAGGAAAAATGGATGAAAGACAGAAACCAAACATGGAAAACGCCCATCCAGGGTGAAAACAATGGAAGAAAAGGATGAAATCCCAGCATCAGAAAAGAAACAAATGACTCGGAGGAAGAAAAGACATCGGAAATCATGTATATTAAAGGATTAAATGATAAAAACTCAGCAATCTCTATCCAGAAAACAATAACAAAGCTTTTTGAATGCAGCTGGACACAGGGGCAGCAATGTCACTAATGCTTTTGTGTTTAAAACAGCAACTGCCTCCCCAGCTTCCCATTAATAAAACCAGTTCGATTTTAAAGAGAGTTTCAGGGGTTAGGGTCACAGTGTTTGGGGCATGCAACGTGAACATACAATGCAAAGAATGTCCACCAAGAAGGCTACCCCTCCATATTGTGGACACAAAGGGACCAGAGTTGTTTGAAATAAACTGGCTAGCACACATTCAGTTATACTGGGTCGAAATTGGTTCAGTAATGAACTTAAGTCAGGAAGTGCAGGCCCAGCCAAAACTGCAACAAGTTCTCAAGAAGTATCAAATGGTTTTTGATAAAAGTCCACGCAAAATTACAACTGAAATCTAGAAAAACGAGGGAATACTGGAACAAATTCAGTGCAGTGATTGGGCAGCTCCCATTGTGTCAGTGCAAAAGGCCAACGGAGAAATCCAAATTTGTGGTGATTACTAAGTCGTCAGGCTCTGCAGATATCTGAGCATCCTATGCTCAAAGCAGAAGGATTATTCTAGGCCCTGAATGGGGGAAAGAAATTCACTGAATTTATCACAGGCATACCATAACATAACATAACAATTACAGCACGGAAACAGGCCATTAGGCCCTTCTAGTCTGCACCGAACTAAACACCCCTTTCTAGTCCCACCTCCCTGCACAATGCCCATAACCCTCCATCTTCTTCTCATCCATATACCTGTCCAACCTTTTCTTAAATAATACAATTGACTCCGCCTCCACTATTTCTCCCAGAAGCTCATTCCACACGGCTACCACTCTCTGAGTAAAGAAGTTCCCCCTCATGTTACCTCTAAACCTCTGCCCCTTAATTCTTAACTCATGTCCTCTTGTTTTAATCTTTCCTCCTCTTAATGGAAATAGTCTATCCACATCCACTCTGTCTATCCCTTTCATAATCATAAATACTTCTATCAAATCCCCTCTCAACCTTCTACGCTCCAAAGAATAAAGACCTAATCTGTCCAATCTCTCCCTATACTCTAGGTGCTTAAACCCAGGTAACATTCTGGTAAACCTTCTCTGCACTCTCTCCACTCTGTTTATATCCTTCCTATAATTAGGCGACCAGAACTTCACACAGAACTCCAAATTAGGCTGCACCAACGTCTTATACAATCCCAACATCACCTCCCAACTCCTATATTCCATGCAATGATTGATAAAGGCCAGCATACTAAAAGCCTTCTTCACCACTCTATTCACGTGAGTTTCTACCTTCAGGGAACGATGTACCGTCACTCCTAAATCTTTCTGCTCTTCTGTATTCCTCAATGCTCTCCCATTTACCACGTATGTCCTATTCTGATTCTTCTTACCAAAATGAAGCACCTCACACTTATCAGCATTAAATTCCATCTGCCATTTTTCAGCCCACTTTTCTAAGCAGCCCAAATCCCTCTGCAATCCTTGAAAACCTTCTTCATTATCCACTATTCCACCTATCTTAGTATCGTCTGCATATTTACTAATCCAATTCACCACCCCATCATCTAGATCATTAATGTATATAACGAACAACAATGGGCCCAATACAGATCCTTGAGGCACACCACTGGTCACCGGCCTCCAACCTGACAGACAATTATCCACTACCACTCTCTGGCCTCTCCCTTTCAGCCAATGTTCAATCCATTTGACTATTTTAAAATTTATACCTAAAGACTGCACCTTCCTAACTAACCTTCCATGTGGTACCTTATCAAAGGCCTTACTGAAGTCCATATAGACAACATCCACTGTGCTACCCTCATCCACATTCCTAGTCAGCTCTTCAAAAAATTCAATCAGATTGGTCAAACATGACCTTCCTTCCACAAATCCATGTTGAGTGCTCCTGATCAGACCCTGTCTATCCAGATGTTTATAAGTACCATCTCTAAGAATTTTCTCCATTAATTTACCTACCACAGACGTCAAACTTACAGGCCGATAGTTGCCAGGCTTCCTCCTTGAACCCTTTTTAAATAACGGAACCACATGCGCAATGCGCCAATCCTCCGGCACTATCCCCATATCTAATGACATTTGGAAAATTACCTCCAGAGCCTCTGCTATTTCCTCCTTCACTTCTCTCAATGTCCTGGGGAAGATCCCGTCTGGTCCCGGAGACTTATCCACCTTTATATTCTTCAAAAGCCCTAAAACTACACCTTTTGTAATCTCTATATTCCCCATATTTACCCAATTTGCTTTTTTTATCTCACATCTCCCAATATCCTTCTCCTTAGTGAATACCGAAGAAAAGAAACTGTTCAATATCTCCCCTATTTCTCTAGGCTCCACACACAGTTTTCCGCTCTGATTTTCTAAGGGACCAATTTTGTCTCTAGCTTTCCTTTTACCATTAACATATTTGTAGAACTCTTTTGGATTAGTTTTCACCCTGCTTGCCATAGTTTCCTCGTACCTTCTTTTAGCTTTCCTAATTCCTCTCTTAAGATTCCTCTTACATTCAATGTATCTTTCAAACATCTCCTTAACTCCATGCTTCTTATATCTAATGTACGCCTCCCTTTTTCTTCGAACCAAGTTTCCAATATTCCTTGAAAACCACGGCTCTCTCAAACCTTTTGCCCCTCCTTTTAACCTAACAGGAACATAAAGCTTTTGCACTCTCAAAATCTGATCTTTAAAAGACTTCCATCTCTCTACTACATCCTGCCCATAAAACAAATTGTCCCAATGCACACCCTGCAAGTCCTTTCGCATCTCCTCAAATCTAGCTTTTCCCCAATCAAAAACCTCAACCCTTGGCCCTGACTTCTCTCTTTCCATAATGACATTGAAGCTGATGGCATTACGATCACTGGACCCGAAGTGCTCGCCAACACTAACCTCCGTCACTTGACCCATCCCATTTGCCAACAGTAGATCTAACACTGCTCCTTCTCTGGTCAGCACCTCTACATATTGTTGTAAAAAACTATCTTGCACACATTTTACAAACTCTAACCCATCCAGTCCTTTCACAAAATGTGTTTCCCAATCTATATGTGGAAAATTAAAATCTCCCATAATTACAACCCTGTGCTTATCACAAACATCTACTATCTCCCTACAGATTTGCTCCTCTAGGTCTCGGTCCCCTCCGGGTGGTCTATAATACACCCCTACAAGTGTAACCTCTCCTTTCCTACTCCTCAGTTCCACCCAAATAGCCTCCGTGGATGTGCCCTCTAATCTATCCTTCTTAGGCACTGCTGTAATATTTTCCCTGACAAGCAATGCAACCCCACCTCCTCTTACCCCTCCGACTCTAACACACCTAAAACAACGAAACCCAGGGATATTCAGTTGCCAATCACACCCCTCCTGCAACCATGTCTCACTAATCGCTACCACATCATACTTCCAAGTATCAATCCACACCTCCAGCTCATCCACCTTTTTTACAATACTCCTGACACTAAACAAAGAGAATTGGACAGAGACTCAAAGAAATGTGTGGCAATCAATACTCACTTTGGGTTATTCACCTATATCCAAATGCCATATGGAATATCTGCAGCCTCAGCTATATTTCAAATGACCATGGACAAACCTCACCCCTAACTGTAAGCCCATTGCCACTAAAGGTTGGTGATATAGTGCTGGAAACAGGGCATTTATTCTGAGGTGAGATGCCTCCTACTGAAGGAGTGATAGAGCAGAGTCCCTCGAGAGCCCAGGTCATGGTAATGAAAAGTAGGGAGAAAAACTGGATGGTCATAAACTATTCCGATGCCATCAATAGGTTCACCCAGCTCGATGCATACCCCCAACCCACATTTCCGACAAGATGAATCAGATTGTCCAATACAGGGCGTTCTCGACCATAGACCTTAAGTCTACCTATCACCAGCTCTCCATTCATCCTGATGACTGACAGTACACTGCTTCTGAGGCGGATGGTCGACTGTACCACTTTCTCAGAATCCCTTTTGGAGTCACGAATGGGGTGTCCATCTTCCAAAGGGAGATGGATCGATGGTGGATGAACACAGGTTATGAGCCACTTTCCCACACCTCGATAACATTACCATCTGCAGCCATGAATGGCAGGACCATGATGAGAATCTCCAAAAATTCCTCAACACCATGAAATGCCTCAGTCTGATGTACAACACAGGGAAGTCTGTCTTCAGCATACATCGCCTGGCTATATGAGACGATGTTGTGGAGAATTGAGCCATCAGCCCTGATCTTGACTGCATGCACCTCCTGTTAGAACTTCCCCTCCCTCACTGCCTCAAGGCCCTGAAAAGGTGTCTGGGGTTTTTCTTTTATCACACTCAGTGGGTTCCCAGCTACGCAGAGAAGGCCCATCCCCTCATCAGGGCCACTGTTTTCCCCCTGTTGGCAGAAGCCCGTGAAGCATTCGATTGGTTCAAAGCTAACATTGCAAAGGCCACAATGCATGCAGTGGAAGAATCCATCCATTCCAGTTGGAGAGCAATACATCGGACTTTGCCCTGGCTACCACAATTAACCAGGCAGGCATGCCCGTAGTATTTTTCGCGCACCTTCCAGGGCCCCAGTATGGACTAGAGGGCCAAGATGGCCTGTTTCCTTACTTTAAAGGTTATATGGACAAAGTGCAGGTAGGTGGGACTAGAGGATATCACTTAGATCAGTACGGACTAGAGGGGCCAAGATGGCCTGTTTCTGTACTGTAATTGTCATATGATTATACGGTTATCTGGCATTCCTCCATCAAGAAAGAGGCCCAGGCCATCGTTGAGGCGGTATGGCACTGGAGGCATTACCTCGTGGGTAATCATCTTACCCTGCTGACTGACCAACTTCACGACAAACTAATGGCCCGTGACCAAAATGCTATCGGGAGAACTGAAACCATATTATACAAGGCGCCATGAATATCGATTGAGGAAGGTTGTTTGTTGTGGGGAACCAGAATGATTATCCCTACAAAATGGCATTACCAGAACTCCACAACGACCACCTAGGGATGGCTCGATGAAGACATTAGCACGTATGCATGCCTGGTGAGCCTTAATAGATAACGATATTGAACAGACAGTAAGCAAATGTCAAGCATTTGTCAAGGTATGCAAACCAAAGCACCTCAAGCCGAGGCAAACCCACGGTTTTCATGATCATGGAATGAGATCCACATTGATTTCGCTGGTCCTTTATGGGAGAAAAGTTCTTTATTGCCGTAGATGCACACTCGAAATGGCCAGTCATGTCACTCATGAGAAAAACAGCATCAGACCAGACAATTGAAAGACTATGAAGTATGTTTTCATCGTATTGCCTATTGAACTAGTTTCTGATAATGGGTCACAGTTTGTATTGGAGGCTTTTAAAGAATTCCTGCGCAATAACAATATATGGCATGTCTTGGCAGCACCCTACCACCCAAGTACACATGGGGAAGTAGAACGTTTTGTACAAACCTTCAAAAGAGCAATGAAGTCTAAAGCATACTTAAACACATCATGGAACCTCAAAATAGCAGATTTTCTGTTGAACTATGGAAACACATCTCACTCTACTACCAAGAGAACACCAGTTGAATTGGTGTTTGGATGTAACCTAAGAACAAGACTTTCTACAGTACTCCCAAACATTGGCCTTCTAAAGGAACAATCAACAATAAACCTACCAGATCTCTGCAAGTTGGAGAGCCAGTGCTGGTACAAGACTACAGGGATAATAGGGGACCAGCGTCCTACCCAACAGTACAGTCCTATTCAATGGGGTTTGCCAAAGACCAGGTTCACCAAGGAAGGCGTCACCCCAGAAGACATAGAGCAGAAGTCAGAAAATACCCCGATGGCTCCTACCACTCTAAGACTATTCAAGAGAGAGAGAGAGAGAGAGAGAGAGAGAGAGAGACATCCTCCAGAATTTCTGAAGGACTCTGTGCAGTGACCGGTCAGGCTATCCACTCATTCTTACGTTATTCTGCAATTGTAATCCTCGCCATTTGCGTAGGGGGCACCAAGTAGTTACGGTAGTTTAGTTTAAGTATTGCCCAGATGTTATTTTCACAGAGCATTTATTTTGTGGGGGAAGAGTGTTATGTATATATTGTCATTCATATATACTGCGTACTGGGAGGGGAGGGGAGGGGAGGGGAAGCACCATCTTTAACTTGTATTAAAACATGATGAGGGATGAAACCCACTGAATTGTGAATGCATAACAGGTTTAGAATTGAAAAGTAGGGTCTGACCAATCAGTCAAGGTACTGGATGAAGGTCATTCCCATTTAGGTCACTGAACTCTTAAACTGTCCTGTTACCAGAACTGGGACACCAACAGCTGGGGTTTGGAGGCAACCAGAGGGGTGGTCTTCCTGCCCATATATTTAAAAAGAGGAGAAACTGCAAATAAACATCTTCAAACCGCAAACTGAACACCCGATCAGCATGAGGGAGGGTTGTCAATTTTTTACATTATTGGAATGGCGGGGGGGGGGGAACCTTTGCAAAGCGAGTAAAACGAAGTCACGACGGGGGCGGGACGGGTGTTGGCACTGCAGTGAGTGCGGGTCTTTGCAATAATAGAGGCTTGTGGGTTTTTTTTTCCTTTCTCGGTCCTTTGCAGAGGCTGCAATGTGGGGCCAAGTGTTGCCTTGAGAGTCATCTGACTTGGCGTCTTGTTCCCATGGTTGCGGAGCAGAAAGTTTGTTCAAAACAACTCGGCGCCGTCCCCTGCGGTCCGGGACGCTCGCTTGACTCGGCGGGACAGGGCTTGCTCAGAGCCTTCGCTTCATCCGAGAGAGGCTGGGTGGGGGCACCTCAAAGCCAGGCGCGTAGCTCCGTGCGTCCCGCTGTGTGGGATCTGATCCACGATGTCCATGCAGAGGCACCTGACCGTCCCGGATTGCCACCGCCGTTCAGTCAGCGCCCTGGGCTATCACTCAGCCCGGAGGGAGTTTCTGACCGGCTTTGAGGGTAAGTACGTTCCTGGTGCAACTCTCAAATCTCATCCGGCTGCTTCAGCAGACAGAGAGAGAAAAAAAAGTTGCTCGCGTTTATTTGCTGCCTTTCGCAACCCCGGATTCTTCCTGAGTGCTTGACAGTCAATATTTGGATTTTTTTTCCCCTGAAAGCTAATTACTGTTGTATCGTGGGCGAACACATCAATGCACTTGAAACAGCAATAAATCTGTTTTTAATTTGTTAGAATGATGTTGACGTTTTTATTTTTAATTGGAAAGGTTTTTGCTTGCCCCCCCCCCCCACAAAGCTTCAGCATTTTGAGTTCAAACCCAATGAAGCGAGCACAGGGTTCACAGGTGAGCTAGAGTTCTGCCCATCCCGTTGTGCAGCCATGTCTCTGAAGTCGGATTAAGTCATGGGTGCCTGGGGCAGGTGTGTTGCCCTCCAGTTCGCCCTCCCTCCATGCTTTGCCATCAGTTTACCCCCCCGTTTACTTCTTTTGCAAGATTACCCTTCTCCTGTTTAACCCTTTGCATGCATACCCTCACCCTATTTACCTGCTGAACATCAATTTAGACTCTACCTCCTATTTACCCCTCGACCCTGTTCACACACAACATCCTGTTTATCCCCTGAGAATCAGTGTCCCCCTCACTCCCCACTTGGCCGCCGCCCTCCCCACTTGGCCGCCGCCCTCCCCACTTGGCCGCCGCCCTCCCCACTTGGCCGCCGCCCTCCCCACTTGGCCGCCGCCCTCCCCACTTGGCCGCCGCCCTCCCCACTTGGCCGCCGCCCTCCCCACTTGGCCGCCGCCCTCCCCACTTGGCCGCCGCCCTCCCCACTTGGCCGCCGCCCTCCCCACTTGGCCGCCGCCCTCCCCACTTGGCCGCCGCCCTCCCCACTTGGCCGCCGCCCTCCCCACTTGGCCGCCGCCCTCCCCACTTGGCCGCCGCCCTCCCCACTTGGCCGCCGCCCTCCCCACTTGGCCGCCGCCCTCCCCACTTGGCCGCCGCCCTCCCCACTTGGCCCATTGACACCCTGTTTCACCCTGCACAGAATGTTTCCCATGATCTCTCTGCTGGTCATTCTTAGATTAGCCATACACTCAGAGTGAATTTTAGGGACCACCAAAAAGAAGAGTATCTTTTCGCTTCAACTATTCGGGTAGTTGTGGATTTTATTCCAAATCCAAAACTTAAGTTTTCCATCGATGCTGACACAGCATCAAAGCACCAAAGTTCTGCTGAAGAAACTCAGGGTTGTATGTGATGTCATGTATATACTCACAATAAATCCGAAATCTGTGGAGATTTTGATCCCATGTTAAACGTTCAGTTTAATCTTTATGTGGAAGTTAAACAAAGATGAGTTGGAGAGGTGAAATCAACCAGCTCAAAGAATTGTGCCACAATTGTGCAGCCAAACACAGCTGGAACTACGTCATTAGGTTCGCTGACGACACAAAAGTGGTGGGCCTGATCAGTAAGAACCAGGAGGCAGCATGGAGAGATGAAGTGCAGACACTAACAAACTGGTGCAGAGCAAACAGCCTGTATCTGAACTTAAAAAAAAATACACAAAAGAGATGGTTGTCGACTTCAGGAGGGCCCAGGGAGATCACGCTCCCCAGACCATTGACGACTCAACCACTGAGGTGGTTAAGAGTATGAAGTTCCTTGAAGTGCACCTGGTGGAGAACCTAACTTGGTTCCTTAACGCCAGCCCCATAGCCAAGAAAGCCCAGCATCACCTCTACTTCCTCCGAAGGCTGAGAGTCCATCTCCCACCCTCCACCTCTCCTCTCACTATTGAGAGCATCCTGTGCAACTGGGGCCATAATCTCTATTCTGTATCTTCTACCATTATCAGGGACAGATTAATAATTTGTAGACACACAGGAGACTGCAAATGCTGAAATGTAAGGTTAAACAAACTCTATTGAAGGAACTGAGTGGATCGAGCAGCATGAGTGGGAGAAAAAGAATGGTCAATGTTTTGGGCTGAAACTCCTCATCAAGAATTTTGACAAATGACTCCAGTCTGAAATGCTGACGATTCTTTTTTCTTCCTCTGTTCTGCTCAACCTGCCAAGTTCCATCAGCAGATCAATAATTTGTCTCTGTTCTAAGTACGCTTACACTTGATCGAGTAATGTCCGATCACTGATACATCCAAGGTCACCACATAAGTGGTTAATAAATTTTTATTAAAAAATTTACACCATCAATTTAGGTTGTACAGTCCGCTTTGGGAGCTCTGGTGTTCAGGTAGCTGAGGTGAGCGTATGCAGTTGTGCTGTCGGGACCTCCAGTGGCTGGGCAGCCGGGGCAAGGATCCGTGGTCGGGGCATCGGGAGCTTGGATGGGTGGGCAGCAAGGAGCTCAGAGAGAGTCTGTGACCAGTGCATGGGGATACCGAAGATCTGTAGTCCGGATCTCGGATGAGTGGGCAGTCAGGGTGTCGGGAGCTCTGGTGGGCGGGGAGCTGTGAGCGAGGATCTGCAGTCAGATGTCAGGAGCTTGAATGAGTATATTTCACCTGTAATGATCGACTTGCACCCAGATTGATTTGCGTCCCCACTTTCAGAATGTAACCCAGATGCAAGTCGAGGTGTATCTGTTCTTAAATTTAGATTGTTAATTACTTCTGAAACAGTTATCATAACCTTCCTCGAAATTAATATAAATAACATCTGTTGCATTCTCTGCTCACTGGTTTAGTTACTTTTGCAACATTCACGATTTCATTGCTACAACCTAACCATTTCATATCTATGCTACGTTGCTCTCATAAACGGAAAATGTGCTGTGTTGTCACTCTATAGTATGAACTCAATTAAATCTAGTTCGGAGTAGCACAAACACCTCAATCAGTGAAGAGTAATTTAATGTAGCTATCTCTGAATGCAGTATTTTAGCCCCAGGGTTTGTGGAAGCTGTTCAGTGTGTATTCTCATTATCATTCAAGCAAGGAGAACTCCTCGTTGGGGGAAGAGCAAAATGTTAAGGAGCTAAGCAAATATTATACAAGGAAATTAAAAGAGCACTATTCAATCAGAATTAAAATTTATCGTCATGAACATGTCACGAAATGTTGTTTTGTGGCAGTGTTACAATATAATTTATTGCTATAAATTATATTTCAAAAATATATAAACAGTGCAGAAAAATATGATAAAGTGAGGTGCTGACTGTGGTTCATTGATCATTCAGGAATCTGATGGCAGAGGGGAAGAAGCCGTCCTTGTGCCACTGGGTGCTCGTCTTCTGGCAGTGTCAGGCATGGCCTGGGTGATGACGATCCTTGAGGATACTATTGCTTGCTTAAGACTCTGCCTCTTGTAGATGTCCTCATTGGAGTGAAGACTGGTTCCTGTGATATTGCTAGCTGAGTTAGCTGCTCTGTGGAATTTTATTTTTCAAGCTTTGTACATTGGCACCTTCATACCAACCTGTGATGCAACCAGACAGAATGTGCTCCATTCTAGAAATTTTCGAGAGTCCTTGATGACACATCAAAAGTCCTCAAACTCCCCATGAAGTATAGCCCCTGGTGAGCCTTCTTTGTGGTTGCCTTGGCATGGACCCCCAGGACAGATCCTCAGAGATGTTGACAATCAGGAATTTAAAAGTCTTGACCCTCTCCACTGCTGACCCCTCAATGAAAATTGGTTCATGTTCTCCTGATTCCTTCCTGAAGTGTACATCAGCTCCTTGGATTTGCTAACAATGAGTGCAAGATTGCTGTTGTAATACTACTCAACTAGCTGATTTATCTCAATCCTGTATGCTTCCTCACTGCCGTCTGTGATTCCACTGACAGACAAGTTGTCATCAGCAAATTTGTAGAAGGCATTAGAAAGGTGCCTAGCCACACAGTTAAGATCATCTCCTAAGAGTCTTTGGGAAGAGAAACAAAGCTAATGTTTCAGGGCCATAGATGTGGGCCGACCCCACATTGAGTATTTCAAGTTTATGTGTACCGATGTATAATGAGAAGGCATGCTCTGTGTGCAATCCAGCAAGTCTATCCACAGAGTCAGAGCGAGGCGAGGTTTGCTCAGGAGTTAGACAATAGCAGGTGAGAAACTGTTAGTGCATGATTTCACATCCCAAAAGGAAGAGGGAGAGGAGAGGGTGGTCAGGGGCATTTTAATTTTAATTTGGACTTCCAGCATCTACAGGTTTAATTTTAGTATTTTTTGTCTCAAAAGTCTCATCTTCAGCTGGACAATATTGGCTGATGGTAACACTGGGAGTTTCATATGCAACTTACCTTCTACCGATGCCTCCACAGCACTGCTGTGCAACACAATGACATTCCTGGATAGGAATGTAATGTGTCCTTCTTCACCATCCTACCCTGGGTACCTTCGTTCTCACTCAAACACTGGATTTTGCTGAGCTTGATATCTGTAACTCTGAGAGGAATAGGAATAGCCGTTTAGGGGGAATATCTTTAAGGGTTGTAGACTCTAGGGGAGTGGAGGACTGGTTTAGGGCACCATAAAAATCAGTGAGCTCATCCCCCATCTGAGAAGGAGAAGCAGAGGAGACAACCCATGGGACGGTGCCCACGGCGGCGGACCAGTGAGGGGGCTCTGACTGAAAGACCCAGGCAAGTGGGGGGCTGCTGGTGACTGCTGTCAGGAGACTCACACTGCTGGAGTCAGGCTCAAACCATCTGAAGGGTTATCAGGTATCAAAACTGGGATGTGAAGGGGTGGCCGAAGGTGCTGAAGGATTCCTGACCGTGTTGGAGGTTTGGATCTGGAGCTCGGGCTGCAAATGGTTCAGACTGTGTGGCTGTGGGGGGCTGCGGAAGCACTGGAGGTGAATCTACAGACACTAGGTGACTCTGGGGGAGGGGGGATCTCTCTTTTGCTTCTCTTTTTCTGACTATAAGAGGCGCTTCAGGCAATTTCTGCCGATGGTGAATCTGTCTGCCTTATGGCAGACAAAAGCAATTTCATGTCGTATGAGAGTGTTTTATTACAGTGACAGTAAATTGAATGTTGAATCTTTGGACAGGGAAAAATGCAAAACTAAATTTAAGCAAATAAGGGACTGCTGGAGGAATGCAGTGGATCAGGCAGCACCTACGGATAGAAATGGTCAGTCAATATTTCTCGCTGAAAGAGTCCCTACCTGTGGGTAGATATGGCTGGTCAGAATTTCAGGAGAAATATTGACTGACCATTTCTACTCCTAGACGCTGAGTTATTTCAGCAGGGCTCATTGGTTGCTCAAGATTCCAGCAGAGGCAGTTTTTGTTTTTCTAGAAAAATAAATGTAAAATTGGAGTTTAGATATAAGAGGAAAATCAGCAAACACTTTTCTGTGGAATAAGATGAGAGTTTCATTGTCCTCTGTGGAGGACAATGACCAATATTCTTACTTGCTGCAAAAAAGATACACTAACAACAATATAAATTAAATTGAGACAGTAAAAGAGATAATAAATATAAATGATTGATCCACAGTTGCAATTGGTGCAAAGAAAAAGTGATGTTTCAGGCCTTTAATTCGGGTAGTTTGAAGTGGTCTAAGACCCTGTTAGCGGTTGGCGGAAAAAGCAGAGAGTCGAGGCTTCAGGCTTCTGTTCTGCGTGAAGGTAGCAGCAAGAAGTGATGGTCAGCAAGAATCTGGGGTTCTTTTACACTGTTAATACATTAAATTAATTTAGAGATACAGCATGGTAACAGGCCCTTCTGCCCACAAGATTGCACCACTCAGTTTTACCCATCTGTCCAATCAGCTTGTCTGGAATCTGGGAGGAAACTGAAACACCCAGAAGAAATCCACACGATCACAAGGAGAATGTCAGACAGCGGTGGATTTTAACTCTGGTTGCTGGAGCTGTTATAGCGTTGTTCCAACTGCTACACTAACCCTTCTTGAGTCCATGTCTCACAGATGTTTTTGGCAAGGTCCATGCCCATGATGGCTAGGTTTGGCACGGTGTTAGCATTGTTGAAATCTGGTACTCTCTCCCCTAAAAAATAGGTGTATAGTTGGTCAATTGAAAATTCCATGACTGAGATGGATTTTTTTTTTGCATAAGTGTAAAAGAAATATGGTGCAAAGGTACATTAAGTGGAATCAACATATATTGCAGATATGCCTTAACTAAATAACAGATTGCACTTGTGAGTTAAATATCCTTCTTGACAGGGAAGGAACACCAAGGATGTAGCTTTACCATGGTGCTTTCATTGTTCAATAAATACTAGTTGTCTTGTCTTAATTCAGATGGTGTCATTAAGTGGTGGGATTTGGAAAATGGACATCTAACCTTTTGTGTCTTCGAACATACTGGCATGATCACTCAATTAATGTACTGGGTTGAACCCAAACTTATTTTCTCGTCATCCAACGATGGAACTATTGTGGTTTGGACTACAGGAGCAACTATATTTGACCGGATTACGGTACGAATTGCATCCCAGATTTTGCTGTTTATTCATGGATTTTAATTGTTTAAATTAGACAAGTCGTACAATACAGAATAGGCATTTCAACCGAACTCATTCACGCTGACCAAGTTAGTATTCTAGGCTAGTCCTAGTCCCATTTTCTTCCTTCTAAACCCTTCTCATCACATCTGCCAAATGTCTTTTGAATGTCCTAATTGTAACCACTTCTTTGGCTTCCTATGGCAGTATGATCCACATACGGACTACACATGGAGTAATACATTTGGCCCTCAGGTCCCTTTTAAATCTCTCCCCTCTTACCTTAAACCACTGCCCTTTAGTTCTAGCGTCATCTACCCTGGGAAAAAAGACTGTCAGAATTGACCCTATCTACGCCTCTCATGATTATGACCCAGCCTATCCATCCTCTTGCTAGAACTCACATATTCCAATCCCAGCCTCATCCTGACGAATCTCTTGTTCTTTCTGTGATGGGTATATTATAGTTTGTATATAAATATGTTTTTAAAGGAGGTAGATTGTGGGGGTTCAGTGTAGGTCACAAACAAACTAACATTTCACAAAACAGATCTCATTTAAAATTCAGGAGCTTTGCTGAAAGTGAGACATTGAGGCACCGAGTGCTTTTGCAAAGACAATAAAAACTACTTTCGAAATGCTTTGCTAAGGAACTTCAAAAGCTGGTACAAATGAAACAGTCCACGGTCAGAGGCTGATAAGATTTTTCAAAGACTGGGTCTGGAGCCCTGCAAGAAGGTCGTGTGTTTTTGCAAGCAGAGAGGGAGAAAAGACCAAACAGGCTCTCTCTAAGAACCGAGAGAGAGAATTCAGTTGGAGTTCTACAGTGACTTTTGAAAGACCCCTTTTTAAGAGATCTGAGTTTAGCCTGGTGAAAACTCTTATTGTCCTGACAAAAGGAAATGGCTGGAGAGAGTATTTCTCCTGAAATAAGGGAAACAAGAGGAACTCTGTGATGACCTGGAAGAAGAGGTTATCATTTTGAAAACCCTGATGGGGCAAGTTTCTTCAGCAAGACACTGAAGTAACTGATGGAAGTAAATCAGTTTGTGTGTGTCCAATGAGCAACAAATCTCTCTCTGAAACCAACAAGAAATTTCCTGAGCGGTAACTAATTACTTTAAGCACCAGAGCTTGGCGAAAATTCATAAATGTTAAAGTCTGTCATAGTATAAGAATTGCCTGACACCAGTGAACTTGGAGGAGTGAGAAGTGAGATTAGACTGTGAATCAAAGAACTTTCCTGAACATATACACATTACATACACATGCACTTAGAATTAGAAGGTGTTTAATTAAGTTAATAGTAATAAATTAAAGTTTGATCCTATTTTATATTTAAGGAAAATTAAAAGTAACTTTTGTTTAAGTAACCATTTGTCTTGGTGAATTTCTATCACAACTGGGTTTTGGGGTCCTCTGGACTCGTAACAGTTCCAACTTTTCTTCCAACTTGCAAGATTAATTGAATTGACCCTAGGGATTAATAGAGCAGAGGCCCAATTTCAAAAACAAATGTTGAAAAAAAAAAAATTTTTTTTAAATCTTGTCACTTTAGCAATGTAGCAAATGGCTAATTTTGTACAAAGCAAGATTGCACTGACTGCAGTATGATGATGGTAAGAACATCCATTTTAGTAACTTTGCTAATCTCACTCCTGTCAGTCATGTTAGCCAAACATCCTCTGCTGCTTTTGCTGGGAACTTTGTACTGATTGAAAAGTCTAGCTCGTTAGTTGACCAACTTGTCTTGCAAAAGGAAATCCCTGAACCTTTTCCAGAGATTTCAATCTGGATTATATTCTCCGGTCTCAAGAGTTCCAGAGGGTACCAACATAGTCATTACAATGCATGAAACCCCAAGATTAAAAATAACTTGATTCATGCATTGCTCATTCATTACCTATCGTGTGAAAATGATTTGCAAACAATTAATGCATCCAGAGTTGTCATGCAAGAACAAGCCTAATTCAATTAAACCCAAACTGCAAATGACCTCTGTTTCTGTTCATTTTGTTTCTCAATTCCAGTTAAACACTTCAATATTTTGTATGGCCATCAATCATCGGAGACATCAGCTCATTTGTGGGTTCAAAAACCAGCTCAGTGTCTTTCCCTTGGATGAAAAGAAAGTCTCTGGACATGTGCTGGATCTGGGGAGGAGCTTCACTGACCGTAGGCATAAAGACATTGTGTCAGCTGTGGTCTGCCTTGATACACGGATATATTCTGCTGGGTAAGTGCCTACGAGTCAGTTGGTGTTTTAAATACAATACAGCAATCTCTAAGTTACTCAACACATATGTGTGGAGGCAGAGTGCATTTGCTTCGAATTAAGTTGGATCTTGCCACAACAATGTTCGGAAACCATTGCTAGGCTCTAAAACATAAGGATTCCTTGAAGGTGTTCAGTGCTAGCAATAAGAAACATTTATGTCGCATGTTTCAAGTCATGAATCATAGCAAGTTGCTTCACAGAACCATAAATGCTGACAATGCCAACACTTGTCCATTGTTAAATCTGTCGATTAAACCTTGGTCTAATCCTAGTGGGTTAATCGGACATCAGTGTTCTGAGTAGTCATGATGTTGTCATGGCGTTGTTGGGTGGGAAATTCATGCTGATGAAGGAGATGTCAAACCAGGAAGGGCTGTGTCTTTGGGAGAGGGGAAGCTCTGGTAAGAATGTTCTCATTACACTCTTATTCTCATTTATTTTAAATGGTTTCCAACTAAGTCAGACAATTGGTAGTCCAGTGAATAAAAACAATTATGTGGGGCCTGTTCTGTGCTGTAATGTTCTATGGTTCTATGGAGTGATGGTAGTAAAACAATCAATTAACTGGACTAGTAAGCCAGAAACCTGGACAAACAATCCTGAGTTTCAATCTCACCACAGCAGCTAGATTTTAAACAGCTGAAAAATCTGGGAAATCAATAGAGAAATCAAAGGTAATGATGATCACAAAATTACCCTCCAGATTGTCCTTTAGAGGAGAACATCTGCCATTCTTGACTGGTCTAAAGTAACTCCAGTAAAATTGGAGGTACTCGCAGGGTCAAATTGGAGGTAACGATGTGTGACCAATGTTTCGGGCCTGTGCCCTTCTTCAAGGTACGAGTAAAAAAAAATATATATATCATGCAGGTACCTGAATAAAAGGCTGCGGAGGGAAGAATAGCAGGGGTAGGAGCACAGGCCAACAGACAAAAGGTATACATTGGATGTGGATGGGACACAGGAAAATCCTGTTGAGTTCCTCCATCATTTCTTTGTTGTTACTACCCAAACAAAATGTAATGATGATGAGAGGTCTCTAGACATTTGGCTGCAGTTCCAGAAAGATTAAAATAAGGCAAAGAAGAAAGTGAGCGGACTTAGCAGAAGTTTGATTAATGATTCTAAGATTCAATGGTAGTGTTCGGTTATGTGTGTACCAAATCTGGCGATGTCAATTTTGCACGGCATCTGCTTGCAATGGCAGGCAAATGGGACTCCTTTAGTCAGCACTGACAAGTTGGGATGAAGGGTTTACTGCCATGCTGCAGAACTCCTGATGATGATGGCTCCATAAGAGGTCGCAAAGTGGTTCTTTGTAAGTGGCAGTTATCACTGGCATCTCATGCAGTACATTTCCCTCCTCCAAACATCTGCCTCCATCCAGCATATATTGCCTCATGCAACAGGACAGAATTATCAGAGCTTAAGTGAACTCCTGATGTACTTTCCAATACTTTTCTCTGCTTTTAGAAGAATTGTATAAATTTCCCCTCAAATTGCCAGGACTTTATTTTTATTTCCCTTTTCGCTCTGGAAAGCGAAGGAAATAGTGAAGTATCTGACACATTACTTGAGTTCTGGATTTGAGCATTAGCTCAAATTGAATTGAAAGAACAGGATTATACCAAACTTTTCTTTGGTCAAGTCTAAACAGTTCAGGAACACAAAAAGATCGCAGGAGGAAGAAATAGCACATGATGTTTCTGAACTCTCAATGCAGGTTGATAATGGGTCCTTACCTGACTATAACTCCCTATGGATGTTACCTGACATGCTGAGTTACTCCAGCTGCTCATTGCTTGCTTGAGATTCCAGTGTCACCAGTTTTTGTGTCTGTTCTATTAATTGCTTGGGTTAATTCAATTAATCTTGCTTTAGCATCTTGAAAGAGTAGTGATTGGTTTGGAGTCAACTGTGCTTTTAAAACAGAAGGTACAAAATGGATAAGCAGCTTTATTTGTTGGCCAGTCCTGATTGAAATCAGGAATGTAGCTTGCTGCACAACTCCATGGATTCAGGGTTTTAATAGGAGCTTCAAATTCTGATCTTTATAGATTGTTGTTTGGTGAGAATCTCGAGGGGAAAATAACTGCAGGTGGATGTCTGATTACCAAGAATCTAACTAAATGGCAGAATGAGATTACAGACTATTATCTTTCTGTGTTCCCTCACCTAACCCTGTAGATGGGAAGAAACCAAGGGAAGTGAGGAGGGAATCTAAGAATTAGGCAATCACTGCAATTAAAATGGGCTTGAGTACCTTCAGACTTTAAAAACATTTCCACTCTTGTCTGAGCAGTTACGACAAGAGGCTGATCATTTACAACACCAGTTCCTATCCGAACAGCAAGACCCTGCAGCTCGTCCACTGTAACTCCAGAGCTCACGATGCAGGAATCACAAGTCTGATGGTGGTTCAGGAAATGGAGAGCACAAGGTAAGGCTTGGCAGCACTGTGTCGAGAAGGAGCACTGTGTGGCTCCGGATCAGCTCCACTCAAGACCGCAAGGAACTGCAAAGAGTTATGAATGCAGCTTAAACTATCACACCAACCCCTTCCCCTCTGTCTATTGCTCCAGCTGACTTGGAAAAATAGCCAGTATGCTGAAAGAGAGCATAGTTCATGAAATTCAAGGACAGTTTCTTTCCCACTGTCCTCAGACTCCTGAATCAACTTCATGATAGTAAAGTTATGTGGCCTTTGCTCTGTCCTAACGGATCTCTCCTTGTAATTCTGCACACTACTTGCTGAACTATGTATAGGGGACCTAGCTGGATTGCTCACAAAACAAACTTTCTCACTGCACCTTGGTACATGTGACATTGAAGTTTGAACTTGTAGCATGGTCCACTTCACTCCTGTGGAATATCTTACAAAAGAAAAGATTTGGGTCTAAAACTCATCCATCCAGTGCCCATTTATTTTGCATAATAAGTCCTATGACGGTGGAAAAGGGGCAGCACAGTTAGCGTAGTGGAGAGCGCAGCAGTATTATTGCGCCAGTGACACCAGTTCAAATCCGCTGCTGTGCATGGAGAGTTTGTACGTCCTTCCTGTGTCCACGTGGGTTTCCGATGGGAGCTCTGGTTTCCTCCCACATTCCAAAGATGTATGGGGTTTGTAGGCTAGTTGGTGTATTTGGGCGGCACATGCTCATGGGTCGGAAGTGCCTGTTACCTTGCTGTATCCCTAAAATTGAAATAGAATGTAAAAAAGGAATACTTATTCACAAGCAATGGATGTGCTGCTCTCCACTTGAGTAAAATTAAAAAAAGTAGAGAGTACAGTGGCAATAGCTTGTACAGAAACAGAATGCAGCACCCCAACCCACTGCTTTTGGACAACTGACACCTTGCACATGTGAGAGACACACAAATCCTGATGATGATCATCTAAAATGATGATTTCTGTTCATTCATTAATGGTGCCTTGTCACCCAATCAAAATATTTCAACTGCCTGAAATCATTGTGGGGGTACTTTCACTTTGCACACTGCCATTGCCTTCTCAAGGATACCCATTTCCCGAGAATAATGGAAAGAATTATGAAAAAACAAGTGACAAGCATAATTAGTGAAAAGGATGGGCATGTTTGCACTGACTTCCGTTTGCCCTGAGAAGTAGTTTTTAATGAGCTTTCTCTCACAACTCATTCAGGCTTGTGACTGGCTCCTTCGATAAAAGAGTGAAAGTCTGGTCACAGGATGGGCAGCTGATCCTGAAGCTCCCTTACTTTTCGGGGTTTATAAGCAGCCTCTGCTTTGTGCCTTGCGTAAATTCTCTCTGGATCTGCAGTGGCATCCCATCCCCTTCCATCTTCGACCCAAGCGCCGGAGAAATCGTGAGTGTCACTCTTTTCTTACTGGGAATAAATCTGATTGAAGGGGCAGAGGCAGTGTGTAGCTGTACCATTGCGAAAGAGACCGAATGCAGAGAGTAGGATGTTAATGCAGGAGAGAAGTGAGCAGTGTCGCTGGGATTTGGACCACTGTGAAAGATTAATAATTGCACAAGCTGCGACTCAACATCCATACATGAAATGAAACAAAGAAAGCAGGTAAAAGTGGAGAGAAAAGCTACCTTTTTGTTTTTAGTCACATTTTAAAATTAGGATATTTTTTGCAAGGCCAAAATTCTAGCTCACTTTGGAAGAACATGTCACACTTGTATAATAGGCAGGCATCTGGGAGAATGAATTTAACCCAGAAAGTTCTGAATTGAGACATTTTGATAAGAGAAGGGAAGAAAATTAATGTAAACTGATTGACATCTTTTCATCCAGTGGACAAGACATTTGCGTCTGGGTGGAAATACAAAGCTCTCTGACAGTGGCAACACAAGATTTGAAAGTTGCTAAATAGGCTTTTGATGCAATATTAAGAAAAGAATAAAAAGGAATGAAATGCTAAATCATTCCAGAACACTTTACAGCTGTGTTCTCAGCACAACAGTTTTGGGATGATGTCAAGGTATTGGGAAGGTAAAATAGAAATTTACCACAATAGGATGAGAGATGAGGGACTTGGGGCACTGAAAAGATCAGCTTGTTCTGTTAAAACCTGGGAAGTTTGAGGAGAAATGTTGAGAGCAGCGCTCTAAATATTATGTTGCTTTGTTAGATTTAAGCAAGAAACTGTTTCGAATTTAAATTTAGACACATGGCCCAGTAACAGACCCAGTCCTGAAGCCTCCACATTGATGCAATCACAAAGACGGCTCGCCAGCGGCTATACTTTTTGAGGTGTCTGAAGAGGTTCAGTCTGTCATCGAAAATTCTCGTAAACTTCTACAGGTGTACCGTGGGGAGCATTCTGGGTGGTTGCATCACTGCATCACAGGCACCAGACTTCACTCCATCGAGGATATCTGCATGAGGCAGTGTCTTAAAAAAGCAACCTCTATCCTCAAAGACCCCTACTACCCAGGCCACACCCTCTTCACTCTGCTACCATCAGGGAAAAGGTACAGGAGCCTAAAGACGAGCACTCAATGGCACAAGGACAGCTTCTTCCCCACTGCCATCAGATTCCTGAATGATCAATGAACCAAAGACACGGCCTCACTTTTTGTTCCCTATTATTATTTTTTATATATATAGTAATTTTGTAAGAAGATTATAATGTGAACATTTACACTATGATGCAACTGCAAAACACTGACTTTCGTGACTTGTTCATGACAATAAATCCTGATTCTGATGCCCATGCCCCAAAATACACTAATTAGCCTACAACCAGGAAACGTTTTTGAAGAGTTGGGGAAAACTGAATTACTCTGAGGAAACACACACAACCATGGGGGAGAATGTACAAACGCCTTCCAGACAGTGCGGGGCTCGAACCTGGGTCATTGGTGCTGTAATAGCATTGCACTAACTGCTACACTGACCATGCAACTCTGGAATCTACAAATAAAAGGAGTAAATGGCCCAGAGATATTTTGTCTACAAAAAAGACTCGTGTAATCCAGCTAAATGAAAGGATCTCATTATTCTATTCTGAATACCGTGTAGATGTAAGGTATCAGCCAGCACCTATTCACTAGTATTCTTGCTCCTCCACCAAATCCTCATCAAGAAGATGATGTTAAGCCTCATTTTGGCAGGATTTGGCCGATATTCTAACCAGGGTAACAAAAGTAGCCTTCCTGCTGAACCCAATGTTGTACCTGTTGGGGTCCCTTATGGACATAAACTAAAAAATAAAAAATTCACTCCATATTTATTACTTTGCCATAACAAAAAAAAAAGTATAGCAATGACCTGGAAATGTGACTTCCCTCTCCTGATCAGTAAGTGGATTACTAATGAGCACATTTTTTCCACATTCCCATGGGGGGGGGGGAAATCATGTATAATCTTAGAAACCGAGACAGCACTTTTATTAAAATATGGCAGCCATATCTAATGTACCCAGGAGCACAGCTATAGCCACACCCAGACAAAAATTACCAATAGATGAATTAACAAAGGAAATTACATTAGGGGGCAGCTCCATGGTCACTCGTCAGATGCCAA
Organism: Narcine bancroftii; assembly: GCF_036971445.1. Classification (NCBI taxonomy): domain Eukaryota; kingdom Metazoa; phylum Chordata; class Chondrichthyes; order Torpediniformes; family Narcinidae; genus Narcine; species Narcine bancroftii. The sequence continues at coordinate 50,825,530 of NC_091477.1, forward strand.
CTCCACACCCTGCCTCTTGCTTTCCTTTCTTTTTTTTAAGAGGCGGGAGAGGGAGGGGGAAGAAACGGCACATATATATAGGTTGTTGGGGGATATCTATATATTTTGTTACAGTCTGTGCTTACTGATGGAAAATGAAAAATAAAATATTTAAAAGAAAAAGAGGATTTTAAGTCTTGTCCTCCTCCTCCCCCTCCCCCCCTCACCCAGTAAAACACCCCAAATAGACTGAACTTCCATCAACATTAAACTCGTCCCGTTGTGCAGGGAAGAGTTGATAATTTTCAGACTATGTATTCTGCTTAAAAATTCCAAGGATCTGTTGGTGTCAGTTGTGGTTGAACTGTAGCTTGGACTGTAGTGCAGTTCAACCATTCCACCTATGTTATGAGGGAATAATGTGAGTCACCCATTGTAGCCATCTTGCTTGGTAGTGAGGAACTGGAATGGAGAATATTAAGAGCCATTCAGCCAGTAAAGTAGCAGACGTAGACACATCTAACAGTGTTGGTGATCACAGAGACACAAATTCAGTGTAATGAACTATATAAAGACATGATAAATCTAGTCAATGAAGAATCCAGATCAGGAAAATCTTGTATTCTGACCCACAAATTCTTATAATCTGTAATAAAGAATACATGTCTTCAGCCAGAGGGTGAGGGGGGGGGTGAATCTATGGACCCTGTTACAACAGATGGCTGTGGGGGCCGAGTCATTTGGTATATTTAAAGCTGAAGTTGATAGATTTGTGATTAGGGTGTCAAATGTTATGGTGAGGGTAGGGGGGGGGGAAGGCAGGAGAATTGGGTTGGGAGGAAAGGTACATCAGCTGTGATTTGAATGGCAGAGCAGACTTGATGGGCTGAATAACCATATTCTCCTCCTACGTTTTTATGGTTTTACCCTGAATTCCGTCCTGCTATTTTTGATTGTCTGCAGGGAAAAAGCTGCCCAGTTCCAGAAAAGGTATCATAGAATCACAAATTGTTACCCATCCCTTTTTGCTTATTTAAGTGTCTGCCAAACTGATTCTGAAACATGGTGATAGTATCTGATTCCACCACATACTCCAGCAACAAATTTCAGTAATCAACCACTCTCTGAATAAAAACAAACTCCCCCTCTGATCCCTTTTTAAACTCCTTCCTCTCACCTGAAAACTATGCTGTCTTGTCTTGGATACTCCCTTTGTGGAAGAAAGATTTTTACTGCACCTCCTAACCTTATATTCCGGACATCAAACAATCATTTGTTATGCAACATGAGAAATATTTTGAAAAATGTATAAGTTTCTCTCTTCATTGGTGCTCTCTTCATCTACAGTCCTGGCCCGAGTTATTCTTGGTCTTTGTATTCCTCTTCTAACTCACGTTTGCTGATCTTAAAATCCCCTGAATGCTTCTGATAGGATAGGATGCTTTGGAATTTCTGTTGATACTTTCTCAACTCACTTCATTCGTGGCATTCATTAATGACACTTTTCACGTCTTGAACTCAACAATTATAAACCCAGATCCTCCAACCAGATGGCATTAGCATCGACGTCTCGGTTTCTGCTAGTCTACTCCCCCCTTCTCCTTCTCTTCCCTATCCTTCTTTCCTCTGGCTCTCCTGCTAGTTCTCTCCATTCACAGAGCCATCCCCACTCCCCCAGTTTGCTGGTGAGCCCTCCCTCCCTTATCCACTGCCTGCCCGTGGGACGGTGCTCCTCCCCGCCCAGCATTTTGTTTGGGCTCCTGCCTACATTTTTCCATACCTTGATAAAGCACACAAGTCTGAAACATCAGTTATGTATCTTTAGCTTTGCTATATAAAGTACACTGTTTGACCGGTTGGGTTTCTCCAGTATTGTGTTCTTACTTCAATCAGCATCTGCAGACCTCCATGTTTTAACCCAGACTCTTTACCTGGAAAACAATCTGTTGAGTGTCTATTGTCTAATTGTCCTTCCCAAGGTTTCAGAATTCATCGAAACTTTCCACAATCAAGAGAATGGTCAACTGTTGCATCAACTGGTTTCCATCCCTGAAACCAACCACGTAATAGGTAACGAGTTTCATTAACAATAACTCAATCTGGATTGCCAAATCAATCTGCTCAAAATACATTTTACAGGAAATAATTTCATTTCAATTAGAATTTTGATGCATCTGCACATTTTTCTTATTTACTGGGCCCTCCATAATATTTGGGTCAAAGTCACTTTTTTTCTCCTTTATTTACTCCTGTGCCCCGCAATTTTAAATTTGTAATCAAACAATTCACAGGCGATTAAAATGCACATTCCAGAATTTATTCAATATTACTTGTCTACATTTTGATTTCACCATGTAAAAATTACAGCAATTTACTTCTGTTTCAATATTTTTATTAACATTGTATAAAAGGTGTTTTTATGTTTGGATGTGAAATTTCAGAGTCCCCTTCTTTCAAGGCACCATAATATCTGTGACATACCAATGGTATGTACATTAAAGTAATCATGCTTTGTTGCATATCCCTTGCATGCAATGACTGCTTGAAGTCTCTGATTCATAGATATCACCAGGTACTGAGTATCTTCTCTGGTGATTCTCTGCCAGCTAACTTCAGCTCCTGCTTGTTTCAGTTGCTTGTCTCCTCGAGTTTTCTCTCATCGGGTGACTCACTGGGCAATTCAAGAATTTTTCCCGTTTTTACCTTTGGAAAAATTTCTTTGTTGCTTTTGCAGTATGTTTGGGATGATTGTTTTGCTGTAGGATGAGTTTGGAGGCATTTGCTCAAAGTTGAGCAGATAAGAAGATTCGACGCACCTCAGAATTCATTTTGCTATTGCCAATAGCAATAACATCAACAATGAAGATGAGTGTAGCAGTCTCCTTGGCAGCCACACATGCCCAGGCCATAACCACCATATTTCACCAATGAGGTGGTATGCTTTGTATCTTGGGCAGTTCCTTTACACTTCCCCACTTTGGTATTGCCATCTCTTGGAAACAGGTTAATCTTCATCTCATCTGTCCACAAGTGCTTTTTCCAGAATTCTGCAGGCTCATTTCCATACTTCTCGGCAAATTGTAACCTGGCCATCCTGTTTCTGTGGCCATCTAGTAGTTTGCATCTTGCAGTGTAGTCTCTGTATTTCTGTTCTTTCTTTTTCTTTGGCTTGGCTTCGTGGATGAAGATTTATGGAGGGGTAAATGTCCATGTCAGCTGCAGGCTCGTTTGTGGATGACAAGTCCGATGCGGGACAAGCAGACACGGTTGCAGGGGAAATTGGTTGGTTGGGGTTGGGTGTTGGGTTTTTCCTCCTTTGTCTTTTGTCAGTGAGGTGGGCTCTGCGGTCTTCTTCAAAGGAGGTTGCTGCCCGCCGAACTGTGAGGCGCCAAGATGCACGGTTTGAGGCGATATCAGCCCACTGGTGGTGGTCAATGTGGCAGGCACCAAGAGATTTCTTTAGGCAGTCCTTGTACCTCTTCTTTGGTGCACCTCTGTCACGGTGGCCAGTGGAGAGCTCGCCATATAACACGATCTTGGGAAGGCGATGGTCCTCCATTCTGGAGATGTGACCTACCCAGCGCAGTTGGATCTTCAGCAGCGTAGATTCGATGCTGTCGGCCTCTGCCATCTCGAGTACTTCGATGTTAGGGATGAAGTCGCTCCAATGAATGTTGAGGATGGAGCGGAGACAACACTGGTGGAAGCGTTTTAGGAGCCGTAGGTGATGCCGGTAGAGGACCCATGATTCAGAGCCGAACAGGAGTATGACAACTGCTCTGTATACACTTATCTTTGTGAGGTTTTTCAGTTGGTTGTTTTTCCAGACTCTTTTGTGTAGTCTTCCAAAGGCGCTATTTGCCTTGGCGTGTCTGTTGTCTATCTCGTTGTCGATCCTTGCATCCGATGAAATGGTGCAGCCGAGATAGGTAAACTGGTTGACCGTTTTGAGTTTTGTGTGCCCGATGGAGATGTTGGGGGGGCTGGTAGTCATGGTGGGGAGCTGGCTGATGGAGGACCTCAGTTTTCTTCAGGCTGACTTCCAGGCCAAACATTTTGGCAGTTTCCGCAAAACAGGACGTCAAGCGCTGAAGAGCTGGCTCTGAATGGGCAACTAAAGCGGCATCGTCTGCAAAGAGTAGTTCACGGACAAGTTGCTCTTGTGTCTTGGTGTGAGCTTGCAGGCGCCTCAGATTGAAGAGCTGCCATCCGTGTGGTACCAGATGTAAACAGCGTCTTCATTGTTGAGGTCTTTCATGGCTTGGTTCAGCATCATGCTGAAGAAGATTGAAAAGAGGGTTGGTGCGAGAATGCAGCCTTGCTTCACGCCATTGTTAATGGAGAAGAGTTCAGAGAGCTCATTGCTGTATCTGACCCGACCTTGTTGGTTTTCGTGCAGTTGGATAACCATGTTGAGGAATTTTGGGGGGCATCCGAGGTGCTCTAGTATTTGCCAAAGCCCTTTCCTGCTCACGGTGTCGAAGGCCTTCGACACCTGTATTTCTGTAAACTAGAGTCATTGACACATTCACACCTGCCTCTTGGAGAATGTTTCAGATCTGTTGGACAGGCGTTTGGGGATTTTACTTCATTATGATGAGAATACTTCTGTTATCAGCAGTGGAGGTCTTCCTTGGCCTACCAGTCCCTTTGTGATTACTGAACTCACCAGTACACTCTTTATTCTTAATTATGTTCCAAACAATTGATTTTGGTCATCCTAAGGTTTGGACAATGTCTCTTACTTCTCGTTTTCAAGCCTCTTAATGGCTTCTTTGTCTTTCACTGGTACAAATGTGGTGTCCATGTTGAAAGATGGCAACTACAGACTCCAAAGATGATCAAAAACTTTGAAGCAAGCCTGGCTCTCTTATACCTGCACAAATGAAACAATTAAACATATCCGAGTACTCACAAACACCTGTGAAACCAAATGTCCCAAGCATTATGGTACCCTGAAATGGGGGAACTATGTATTAAAAATACTGTAATTTCTACATGGTCAAACCAAAATGTATACAAATAACCTTGAATAAAGTTTGGAGTGACAAGTTTAATTACATGTGAATTGTTTGATTACAAATTTAAAATTGTGGAGCATGGGCAAATAAAGGAAAAAAAAGTGTCTTTGTTCCAAACATTATGACAATAAACTCTCGTACTTATTATTTTTCACATGCATGAGATATTCCAAAGTGAGTAACCTAAACTCATAAGACAATAGAAGTCCACAAACTGGCTGCCCTTGCACTGACAACATATCCAAAAGAAGTCAAAATCAATTACTTCAAAGTGATCCAGCATAAACCAGTTCCAAGTGGCATATTTTCTAAATTTCTTATGGCAAGTAAAACCATCAGTTCTTGTCTTCAAACTGCACAATAACATAAACTACAGTGATAATTTTCTATCTTGAAAATGGTGTTTGGAATCCAAGCAAACTCAAACCCATAAAGCAGAACCCACTTGTGTAATAACTCCAAAATTGTCCTAATAAATCTGTTTTATTGTTCATTATTTTGGGGGGAAAAATCATTGGAGAGGACATCAGGGAGAATGTTTCAATTCTTCAAAATATCTTCATTATCATGTTTGAAATTAATTAGGAGAAGTGGAAAGATGGGATGGGCAAGTGGTGGTGGGCTTGGTTTAGTTAAAGGCAGTCCTCCCAACTGTTCAGCCTATTTTACTAAACTGGGAGTGTTAACTTGGATTATGTCCTTAAGATTAGCAGTAGTGCTTGAACCCAGATGCTATGGATATAGAGATTTTTTTTTTTAAACGATCAAAATCATTACATCAAGAAACTTGTATAAAAGCAACAGCTTTTCTCCATCAGTAAAGGTGAATTAAAGTTCCCTCTCTTTCTGGTGGTTTGATTAGATTCTGCACTGTCTGTGCATGACTGACCCATGGAGTTTACAGAGGCACTGGTTTCACAGTCCAATCAATGCCAAGGTCACAATGTAGATTCATGTTGTTCTTGCCCTGAAGTTGGAACTAAAAAAAAACCCACCAGATTCCCTGTTCCCAGTATCTATGAGAGATGACAGACATAGAGAAAGCTTGCTTTTGTTCAAAGGCAGTGAGGGTTTTGGTTAGTATCAACTAGGTTGTTGATACTAACTGTGAAACACCTGTGAACGTACCCTATTCGGATTTCAGGGGAGCTACCCACATCCCCATAAGGTCCTCCCACTGAGCAGTGTCAACCCATGATAATGACAAGACTGAGAGAATAGGGTAACTGGGAATTGGTTCATTGTTCATTTTCCCATGGCAGGTTCCAGCAGGCAACATCGAAACTTGACGGTTTGGAAGTACAATAAGATGGGCTCTGTCACAATTTTACGTAGCAAGCAACCAGTGGACTGCCTGAGTTACAGTGAGTACAATGGGAGCAGAGGCCGTACCACTACATCACGTTACTTGTCTGTTCAGTGGAAAGTTAGAGTGGTAACCAGGAGAAAGTGTTCATATCTCACTGACAGCTCAGATACAGGTATACCCTGCTTTATGAATACAAATTTGCAGTTACGAAGAAACTTTTGTTCATTTTTACAAAAGCACCCAGCCATTATAGAGGCTGCATAAGCAGCTCCTTCCCTGGGAACTGCAATGTCAACAGATAAGGTAAATGTTCCATTATCATCCGGTAATACTACATCTAGAATGTAACGTACATGAAATTCTTTGAATTTTGTCCAGAGTCCCTCTCTCTTGCATCCCAGCCTCCTGTACCTCACACCCAGTGATGTCACTAGGGGTGATGTCACCCACACCATGGACCCAGTGTACCATGTGTAGAGGAAGCTAGTATGTGTGTTCCTTGTATGTCCGGGATGGTGGCGGCAGCGCTGAGTGGGAGTGGGGTGGGGTGGGGTGGGGGAGGAGGGTTGCTCTGACAGCATTAGAAGGTTCAAAAAGTAAATTTCTACTTTATAGGCTGTGTATTTATCTTATTATTCCTGCTTTTAATATATTTTAGTGTTATTTATGTGTTATTTGGTATGATTTGGTGGGATATTTTTTGGATCTGGGGATGCTCAAAAAAACTTTCCCATAGAAATCACTTCTTCACTTTACGGCTTACGAAAGGTTTGGTAGGAACGCTCCAGTTTCGTAAAGCGGGGTTTACCTGTACTTGTGTAAGTTTAGAAGAGCTAATGATGACCATAGCACTGCCAGGGTATTGTACATCTGGGTCGCAAAACACGTTCAAGGATGGAAATTTTAAATTTGGGAATAGATAAATGACACTCTGAAATACGTAGATGCACACCTCTTGAAAAAAAACATATAATTTGAGAAATAGAGCCAGTGCCTCAGATTTTTTTAAAAATTTGGTGCCCATAGGTATTGCATTATGAAAGATTCCCTGAGCCCTGATCCTTCTCAACTCCTTGCTGACTATGATGTAGAGAAATATATATGTTTTTAGATTAAATAATTTAATTATTGTAAGTTGTAATCAGATTTACTTTATTTCTATTCCTTTTATCTACCTTATGGGTTCATTATTTAGGGGGAGGGTTTGGGAGGTATCGGGGGAATGTTATGTACTATGTATAAAACTGAAGAACATTTTTGTATTTGGATATTAAAACATGTATGAAATTTAAACAAAATTATTTTTTAAAAGAAGCAAGGATTTTTTTTCCTTTTATCTGAATTGGCTGAGATGCAACTCTTATTGCCGCATCTCAGCCAATAGGCCATGAGTGACACAGTTCAGGCAATAATTGGAAATGGATGATAAATGTCTTAGTGCAGTGGTTCTCAACCTTTTTCTTTCCTTGAGTTGTGTGAGCAATCATCTTTAGTCTTCTCCCTGCCCAATTTACCTCTCGCAAGGTGACACTTTTTGCCCAGTTTGTCAATGGTAGTAACCCATCTCAATGTCCAAATCGCCCATTTGTCACAGGAAGACTTTGTAAAGGAGTGGACAGGTTTGGAAAAGGTTCTCCTGCAGGCTTCATAATAAAGATGTGCAATTAATGAGAAAGTGAACTTCACAGTAGTGTTGTTCATAACCATAGAATCACAACATTTTACAGGCAATGAAAAACTTTCAGAGCATGGCCACTGTTTTCTTTTGAAAAATGTGGAAAATTCTTTTGTGGCTCTCCCAGAAATAACAGAGGAAATAGTAGGATAATGTTTTCCACATTACTGAGATGTTGATGAATGGCTGGAGGTGCTGCTTTTTGGATGAAGTGTTGTACTGTGACCCAATTTTACCTTAATGAATTTAATTTTTTATTAAAAAAAAAACTAAATGATGGAATTTTAATGATACAACACTGTAGAAACCCTTTCTGCCCAGTTACATCCAATTAACCTTCCAACCCTGTACATTTTGGAGAGTGGGAGGAAACCCGAGGACCAGGAAAAATCTAAGCAGGTCATGGGGAGAATGTACAAACTCTTTACAGAGAGCACCGGATTCAAGCCCGTAGTGCTGTAATAGCATTGCACTAATCACTATGGAAACTGTGCTGCCAAGTTGTCCCATATGAACAAGAGGGGAGTGTTCTTTCTCAGTCCTGTTAACCACTGCAATCAAAAACTGATATACTATCATCCACTGATAGAAAATGCTGGAAATACTCAGCAAGTTGGGATCTGTGGGAAGAGAAACTAAGTTCACATTTCAGGTTGAAGACCCTCTGTTAGAAGGGCTATCATCATTTACTGTTGTTTGAGGGAGCTTGTTTTGCTTTAACCTGGTGTGTGTTTCCCTGTACTATGACATAGCAGTGCCAATAGATGGGTGATGTTTTACTCACCGATCTGTGAATTCTAATTGATAAAGCTATCGTTAATCTTCCCTCGCAGCCCAGAAGGAGCCAATTCTTCTTTTCAGTGGGCACAGTGATGGGACTCTTCTAAAATGGGAAAGACAACAATCATCTTACTTCCTGTACAGGTCAGATTTACACTGAAACATTTTTTTGTGCACTATTCTGGTAGAGCTGACTGGCGTATCCCTATAATCGGCAGTGACGGATTGACCATTAGGCTGAGTAGGCTGAAGCCTAGGAGACCCGGAAGTTAAGGGGGCCCATCACATCCTCTGGTACACCAATGTAACTCCTTGTCAATATGAACTCACATTTATGCTGGGTCCACCCATCACAGGGGAGCAGAGCCGCTGGAGCAGAATTCTTAACACGGGGCACAGCAAGAGAGATGCCAGTGTTTTTACCCACAATGCAAAGTGGTGCAGAAACCATTCCATCTCACCCACCTTAAAAAGAATACACAAGCTGCAATTAAACCACGTGATTTCCCGTAATGATGTCATCACGCACAGTGCCTTTCCACCCATCCCCACACCAGTGCGCGACTTCGGAAACCTGTCACTCTCTCGGACCCTCCTCCAGGCCAGTCGCCACCACCTGTCCCATTCTCTCCCACTGGATTCAACAATGAAAACTGTCTATCATGTTCTCTCGCTCCTTGGCGCTGGGCACCCTGAGGGGGAAGGGGAACTGCGCTTCTTGTACAAAGTAAAAACACAGTATGCTGGA